>NW_026986632.1:902500-992500 GCF_031307605.1 Tribolium castaneum
AATTTATCCTGATTACTCCTTTTCTTAGAATAGAGTAAACTTGTATAAAACTTAATGAAAACTTTAAATTTCGTCTCAAAGAAATAATTTACGTTATAGTTTTGACCAGCACTGTTTATTTCAAACGAAATTATGATTCGAAACTAATGAACTTTTATGGGGCCGATGCAAAACCACATATTACCATATAAAGCGTTGTTTTAAAGCAAAGTATTACCTTTTGCAACAAGAAATTTCACGTCAAAGAAACTGAAAACATCGTATCCATGCCCAAATATCGAATTACGTATCAGTTTAGGCAAATACAGCTTATTTTAAACGATTCCTTGCTATAAACAAGAAAAATTTTATCAAGCATATTGAAAACGTCTTATTCTCGAAAATAAGAGCAAATTATGTATCAGTTTTAACAAAAGCGGATTACTCTGTTTGATTCTATGCTTAGAGTAGAGTAAACTACTATAAAACGTAATGAAAACTCTATATTCAAGCTCAAAAGAACAAATTACGTTATAGTTTTGACAAAAAAAAATATTTCGGACGATTACATACTTCGAAGTAAGCAAACTTTAATTGAACATGTGCAAAAGCTAATACTTTGCTTTAAAATAATGATTTATGTGGTAATATGGTATTTTGCATCTGTCCTATAAAAGTTTACCCGTTTCGCTCCATTGAATCATTAGAAATAAATTATTTTGACACAACAACAACACAAATAATTTGTTTTTGTTTAAACTGTAACATAAGTCGCTTTTATAAAACGAACTAAGACGTTTGGCATCTGTTTAGTGAAAGTTTTCTCGTTTGGGGGCATAAAATCGTTTGAAATTAACAGTTCTGGTCAAAACTATTACGTAAATTATTTCTTTGTATCACTTTAAAGATTTGCGTTATAGTCTTGACGAGAACTGTTAATTTCAAACGATTCTATGCTTTGAAACCACTATACTTTCACTGAACAGAGACAAAACGTCTGATTTCGCCTTTAAAAAACGATTTATGTCACAGTTTGGATTAAAACCAATGATTTTCGTTTATTCATTGTTACAAACAAGAAACCTTACATCAAAGAAACTGAAAATCTCTTATTCAGGCCCAGAAAATCAAATTACGTTTCAGTCTGGACACAAATTACTTATTTTAGACGATTCTTTCTTTTGAACACGAAAACTTACATTAAAAAGATTAAAAACGTCTTATTCTGGCTCAAAACTGCAAATTATGTATTACTTTGGATAAAAGCAGTTTATCCTGATTACTCCTTTGCTTAGAATAGAGCAAACTTGTATAAAACTTAATGAAAACTTTAAATTTCGTCTCAAAGAAATAATTTACGTTATAGTTTTGACCAGAACTGTTAATTTCAAACGATTTTATGCCCCCAAACGAGAAAACTTTCACTAAACAGATGCCAAACGTCTTAGTTCGTTTTATAAAAACGACATGTTACAGTTTAAACAAAAAAATTATTTTCGTTGTTGTGTCAAAATAATTTATTTCGAATGATTCAATGGAGCGAAACGAGTAAACTTTTATAGGACAGATGAAAAATACCATATTACCACATAAATCGTTATTTTAAAGCAAAGTATTAGCTTTTGCACTTGTTCAATTAAAGTTTGCTTACTTCGAAATATGTAGTCGTCCGAAATAATTTTTTTTTGTCAAAACTATAACGTAATTTGTTCTTTTGAGCTTGAATATAGAGTTTTCATTACGTTTTATAGTAATTTACTCTACTCTAAGCATAGAATCAAACAGAGTAATCCGCTTTTGTTAAAACTGATACATAATTTGCTCTTATTTTCGAGAATAAGACATTTTCAATATGTTTGATAAAATTTTTCTTGTTTATAGCAAGGAATCGTTTAAAATAAGCTGTATTTGCCTAAACTGATACGTAATTCGATATTTGTGCATGGATACGATGTTTTCAGTTTCTTTGACGTGAAATTTCTTGTTGCAAAAGGTAATACTTTGCTTTAAAACAACGCTTTATATGGTAATATGTGGTTTTGCATCTGCCCCATAAAAGTTCATTAGTTTCGAATCATAATTTCGTTTGAAATAAACAGTGCTGGTCAAAACTATAACGTAAATTATTTCTTTGAGACGAAATTTAAAGTTTTCATTAAGTTTTATACAAGTTTACTATATTCTAAGTAAAGGAGTAATCAGGATAAATTGCTTTTATCTAGAGTAATATATAATTTGCAGTTTTCAGCCAGAATAAGACGTTTTTAATCTTTTTAATGTAAGTTTTCGTGTTCAAAACAAAGGATCGTCTAAAATAAGCAGTTTTTGTCCAGACTGAAACGTAATTCGAATTTCTGTGCCTAAATAAGGGGTTTTCAGTTTCTTTGATGTAAGGTTTCTTGTTTGTAACAATGAATTAACAAAAATAATTGGTTTTTATCCAAACTGTGGCATGAATCAGCTTTAAGACTATAACGCAAATCTTTTGTTTTGTGCTAAAATAAGACGTTTTTAGTCAGTTTGATATAAGCTTTCTTGTTCAAAGCAAAATATTGTCGAAAATCAACCGTTTTTGTCTAAACTGAAACAAAATTCGGTGGTTTGTGTCCGAATACAAAGTTTTCAGATTCTTTAATGTTAGGTTTGCTGCTTCTAACAAAGAATCAACGAAAATATTTTGTTTTAATACAAACTGCAATATAAAATGTCTTTATAGGACAAAACATGATGTTTGGCATCTGTTTATTAAAAATTTACTCGTTTGGAAGCATAGAATCATTCCAAATAAGCTATTCTCGTCGAAACTATAATGTAATTTGTATTTTGTGCTAGAATACAGCGTTTTTGTTAGATTTATTAACAATTTTGTCTATTTTAAGCAATGAAACGAATAGGATTAGCTGCCTTTATCCAAAGTGATACATAAATTGCTCTTTTATGCCAGATTAATACGTTTTTAGTCTGTTCGATGTAAGTATTCTTGTTCAAAGCAAAAGATCGTCTAAAGTAAGCCGTTTTTGTTTGAACTGATGAACAATTCAGACTGAGAGTCAACAAAAATAATTTGTTTTAATCCAAACTGATAATTTTTGACCCTATAAGAGTCCTATAAGAGTCCGAGATACGCCGTTCTCGTCAAGTCTATAACGTAATTCGTTTTTTTGTGTCAGAATACGACGTTTTCTGTCTGTTTAATATAAGTTTTTAATAATAATAATAATAATAACAATAATAATAATAATAATAATAATAACAATAATAATAATAATAATAATAATAATAATAATAATAATAATAATAATAATCAAAATAATAATAGAAATAAAAGTAAGCTTAGTTTTCTAAGCAAAAATGAAGCTTATTTTGTGTGTTATATGAGCGCTTTCTCATTTCTATGCAAGAAATCATCTGTGATCTGTATTTTTAGGCAAGAAATGGTCTAAAATTAATAACTCATTTTAAAACTGGTATAAAAACATTTACTATACAAAAGTTAATAATAATAATAATAATAATAATAATAGTAATAATAATAATAATAATAATAATAGTAATAATAATAATAATAATAATAATAGTAATAAAAAAAAAAATAATAATAATAATAATAATAATAATAATAATGATAATAATACTTATAATAATGAATTTCTTTCTAAATTAAAGCTTAGTTTTTCTAAGCAAAAATGATGCTTATTTTGTGTGTTATATGAGCGTTTTCTCATTTCTATTCAAGAGATCATCTGTGATCTGTGTTTTTAGGCAAGATATTGAATAAAATTAATAACTCATTTTAAAACTGGTATAAAAACATTTACTATACAAAAGTTATAATCGGTCTTTAATAATAATAATATTAATAATAATAATAATAATAATAATAATAATAATAATAATAATAATAATAATAATAATAATAATAATAATAATAATAATAATAATAATAATAATAGTAATAATAATAATAAAAATAATAGTAATAATAATAATAATAATAAAAATAAAAATAATAGTAGTAGTAAAAGTAAGCTTAGTTTTCTAAGCCAAAATGAAGCTTATTTTGTGTTATATGAGCGTTTTCTCATTTCTATGCAAAAGATCATGTGTGATCTGTGTTTTAAGTTGTGTCAGAATACGACGTTTTCTGTCTGTTTAATATAAGTTTTTAATAATAATAATAATAATAATAATAATAATAATAATAATAATAATAATAATAATAATAATAATAATAATAACAATAATAATAATAATAATAATAATAATAATAATAGTAATAGTAACAAAAGTAATAATAATAATAATACTTTTAAAAAGGAAAAATGGAGCTTATTTTGTGTGTTACATGAGCGTTTTCTCATTTTTATGCAAAAGATCATGTGTGATCTGTGTTTTTAGGCAATCTAAGCCATTTTATAGTTTTTAATATTTAACAAAAATTTGCTTTAAAATAAAATGTTTGAAAAACCAAAATTAAACTAAATTAATTGTGTCTAACACTTTAGTAGAGGAAAAAGGAGGAGACATAAAAGTCACTAAAGTCTTAAAGTTGTCTTTAGTCGTCATATTAATAACAATAACATTTATAACAACAATACTAGTAGTACTAAATTTGCTTATATGCAAGCGCTTAATTAAGGTAACAGTTTTTTTGTTTTTTGCCTATATCTCGAAAACAGTTACTCCTATCAATTTTTACTTTTTCACCAAAATTAAAGGTGATAAAATTTCCTACAAAATAGTTATTTGCATTTTTCATGTAGAACTAACCATAAGCGAGATATAAGTTTGAAAATAATTATTAATTAAAAAAAAGTGTTTTAACAGAAAATGTCTTGTGATTTAAAATACACTTAATTTGTTGGGTCCAATACTTTATTAGAAGAAAAAGGAGGTGACATAAAAGTCACTGAAGTCTTCAGAGTCGTTTTTAAATGCTGCATTTTTGACTTCGTCTCAAACATTGAAAACTGAATTACATTTTTGTTCAGTAACAGTTACAGTTTTCTTATTGGTTTTTTGCTTATATCTCGAAAACAGTTACTCCTATCAAATTTTATCTTTCTTTCAAAATTAAAGCTGATAAAATTTCCAACAAAATAGTTATTTACATTTTTCTTGTAGGACCAAGCATAAACGAGTTATAGAGTTGGATATAAATAATATTTAACAAAAATTTGCTTTAAAATAAAATGCTTGAAAAACCGGAATTAAACTAAATTAATTGTGTCTAACACTTTAGTAGAGGAAAAAGGAAAAGACATAAAAGTCACTAAATGTTTCAGAGTCGTCTTTAGTCGTCATATTAATAACAATAACATTAATAATAATAATACTAATAGTACTAAATTTGCTTATATGCAAACGCTTAATTAACGTAACATTTTTTTGGTTTCTTGCTTATATCTCGAAAACAGTTACTCCTATCAATTTTTATCTTTTTTTCAAAATTAAAGCTAATAAAATTTCCTACAAAATAGTTATTTGCATTTTTTTGTAGGACCAACCATAAGCGAGTTATAGAGTTGGATATAAATAATATTTAACAAAAATTTGCTTTAAAATAAAATGTTTGAAAAACCGAAATTAAACTAAATTAATTGAGTCTAACACTTTAGTAGAGGAAAAAGAAAAAGACATAAAAGTCACTAAAGGTTTCAGAGTTGTCTTTAGTTGTCATATTAATAACAATAACATTAATAATAATAATACTAATAGTACTAAATTTGCTTATATGCAAACGCTTAATTAAGGTAACAGTGTTTTGGTTTCTTGCTTATGTCTCGAAAACAGTTACTCCTACCAATTTTTATCTTTTTACTAAAATTCAAGCTGATAAAATTTCCTACAAAATAGTCATTTGCATTTTTCATGTAGGACTAACCATAAGCGAGATATATGATTGAAAATAATTAATATTTAAAAAAAAAGTGCTTTAACAGAAAATGTCTTGTGATTTAAAATACACTTAATTTATTGGGTCCAATACTTTATTAGAAGAAAAAGGAAGTGACATAAAAGTCACTGAAGTCTTCAGAGTCGTTTTTAAATGCTGCAGTTTCGTCTTCGTCTCAAACATTGAAAACTGAATTACATTTTTGTTCAGTAACAGTCACAGTTTTCTTATTGGTTTTTTGCTTATATCTCGAAAACAGTTACTCCTATCAATTTTTATCTTTCTGTCAAAATTAAAGCTGTTAAAATTTCCTACAAAATAGTTATTTGCATTTTTCTTGTAGGACCAACCATAAGCGAGTTATAGAGTTGGATATAAATAATATTTAACAAAAATTTGCTTTAAAATAAAATGTTTGAAAAACTGAAATTAAACTAATTTAATTGTGTCTAACACTTTAGTAGAGGAAAAAGAAGAAGACATAAAAGTCACTAAAGGTTTCAAAGTTGTCTTTAATCGTCATATTAATAACAATAACATTAATAATAATAATACAAATAGTACTAAATTTGCTTATATGCAAACGCTTAATTAAGGTAACAGTGTTTTGGTTTCTTGCTCATATCTCGAAAACAGTTACTCCTATCAATTTTTATCTTTTTACTAAAATTCAAGCTGATAAAATTTCCTACAAAATAGTTATTTGCATTTTTTATGTAGGACTAACCATAAGCGAGATATAAGATTGAAAATAATTAATATTTAAAAAAGAAGTGCTCTAACAGAAAATGGCTTGTGATTTAAAATACACTTAATTTATTAGGTCCAATACTTTATTAAAAAAAAAAAGGGGGTGACATATAAGTCACTGAAGTCTTCAGAGTCGATTTTAAATGCTGCATTTTCGTCTTCGTCTCAAACATTGAAAACTGAATTACATTTTTGTTCTGAAACGGTAACAGTTTTTACTTTGGTTTTTTGCTTATATCTCGAAAACAGTTACTCCTATCAATTTTTATCTTTCTTTCAAAATTAAAGCTGATAACATTTCCTACAAAATAGTTATTTGCATTTTTCTTGTAGGACCAACCATAAGCGAGTTATAAAGTTAGATATAAATAATATTTAACAAAAACTTGCTTAAAAATAAAATGTTTGAAATACTGAAATTAAACTAAATTAATTGTGTCTAACACTTTAGTAGAGAAAAAAGAAAAAGACATAAAAGTCACCAAAGTCTTCAGAATCGTTTTTAGTCGTCATATTAATAACAATAACATTAATAATAATAATACTAATAGTACTAAATTTGCTTATATGCAAACGCTTAATTAAGGTAACAGTGTTTTGGTTTCTTGCTTATGTCTCGAAAACAGTTACTCCTACCAATTTTTATCTTTTTACTAAAATTCAAGCTGATAAAATTTCCTACAAAATAGTCATTTGCATTTTTCATGTAGGACTAACCATAAGCGAGATATATGATTGAAAATAATTATTATTTAAAAAAAAAGTGCTTTAACAGAAAATGTCTTGTGATTTAAAATACACTTAATTTATTGGGTCCAATACTTTATTAGAAGAAAAAGGAAGTGACATAAAAGTCACTGAAGTCTTCAGAGTCGTTTTTAAATGCTGCAGTTTCGTCTTCGTCTCAAACATTGAAAACTGAATTACATTTTTGTTCAGTAACAGTCACAGTTTTCTTATTGGTTTTTTGCTTATATCTCGAAAACAGTTACTCCTATCAATTTTTATCTTTCTGTCAAAATTAAAGCTGATAAAATTTCCTACAAAATAGTTATTTGCATTTTTCTTGTAGGACCAACCATAAGCGAGTTATAGAGTTGGATATAAATAATATTTAACAAAAATTTGCTTTAAAATAAAATGTTTGAAAAACTGAAATTAAACTAATTTAATTGTGTCTAACACTTTAGTAGAGGAAAAAGAAGAAGACATAAAAGTCACTAAAGGTTTTAAAGTTGTCTTTAATCGTCATATTAATAACAATAACATTAATAATAATAATACAAATAGTACTAAATTTGCTTATATGCAAACGCTTAATTAAGGTAACAGTGTTTTGGTTTCTTGCTCATATCTCGAAAACAGTTACTCCTATCAATTTTTATTTTTTTACTAAAATTTAAGCTGATAAAATTTCCTACAAAATAGTTATTTGCATTTTTTATGTAGGACTAACCATAAGCGAGATATAAGATTGAAAATAATTAATATTTAAAAAAGAAGTGCTCTAACAGAAAATGGCTTGTGATTTAAAATACACTTAATTTATTAGGTCCAATACTTTATTAAAAAAAAAGGGGGTGACATATAAGTCACTGAAGTCTTCAGAGTCGATTTTAAATGCTGCATTTTCGTCTTCGTCTCAAACATTGAAAACTGAATTACATTTTTGTTCTGAAACGGTAACAGTTTTTACTTTGGTTTTTTGCTTATATCTCGAAAACAGTTACTCCTATCAATTTTTATCTTTCTTTCAAAATTAAAGCTGATAACATTTCCTACAAAATAGTTATTTGCATTTTTCTTGTAGGACCAACCATAAGCGAGTTATAAAGTTAGATATAAATAATATTTAACAAAAACTTGCTTAAAAATAAAATGTTTGAAATACTGAAATTAAACTAAATTAATTGTGTCTAACACTTTAGTAGAGAAAAAAGAAAAAGACATAAAAGTCACCAAAGTCTTCAGAATCGTTTTTAGTCGTCATATTAATAACAATAACATTAATAATAATAATACTAATAGTACTAAATCTGCTTATATGCAAGCGCTTTATTAAGGTAACAGTTTTTTGGTTTCTTGCTTATATCTCGAAATCAGTTACTCCTATAAATTTTTGTCTTTTTTTCAAAATTAAAGCTGATAAAATATTCTACAAAATAGTTATTTGCATTTTTCTTGTAGGACCAACCATAAGCGAGTTATAGAGTTGGATATAAATAATATTTAACAAAAATTTGCTTTAAAATAAAATGTTTGAAAAACTGAAATTAAACTAATTTAACTGTGTCTAACACTTTAGTAGAGAAAAAAGGAAAAGACATAAAAGTCACTAAAGGTTTCAGAGTTGTCTTTAGTTGTCATATTAATAACAATAACATTAATAATAATAATACTAATAGTACTAAATTTGCTTATATGCAAACGCTTAATTAAGGTAACAGTGTTTTGGTTTCTTGCTTATATCTCGAAAACAGTTACTCCTATCAATTTTTATCTTTTTACTAAAATTCAAGCTGATAAAATTTCCTACAAAATAGTTATTTGCATTTTTCATGTAGGACTAACCATAAGCGAGATATATGATTGAAAATAATTAATATTTAAAAAAAAAGTGCTTTAACAGAAAATGTCTTGTGATTTAAAATACACCTAATTTATTAGGTCCAATACTTTATTAAAAAAAAAAGGGGGTGACATATAAGTCACTGAAGTCTTCAGAGTCGATTTTAAATGCTGCATTTTCGTCTTCGTCTCAAACATTGAAAACTGAATTACATTTTTGTTCTGAAACGGTAACAGTTTTTACTTTGGTTTTTTGCTTATATCTCGAAAACAGTTACTCCTATCAATTTTTATCTTTCTTTCAAAATTAAAGCTGATAACATTTCCTACAAAATAGTTATTTGCATTTTTCTTGTAGGACCAACCATAAGCGAGTTATAAAGTTGGATATAAATAATATTTAACAAAAACTTGCTTAAAAATAAAATGTTTGAAATACTGAAATTAAACTAAATTAATTGTGTCTAACACTTTAGTAGAGAAAAAAGAAAAAGACATAAAAGTCACCAAAGTCTTCAGAATCGTTTTTAGTCGTCATATTAATAACAATAACATTAATAATAATAATACTAATAGTACAAAATCTGCTTATATGCAAGCGCTTTATTAAGGTAACAGTTTTTTGGTTTCTTGCTTATATCTCGAAAACAGTTACTCCTATGAATTTTTGTCTTTCTTTCAAAATTAAAGCTGATAAAATATTCTACAAAATAGTTATTTGCATTTTTCTTGTAGGACCAACCATAAGCGAGTTATAGAGTTGGATATAAATAATATTTAACAAAAATTTGCTTTAAAATAAAATGTTTGAAAAACTGAAATTAAACTAATTTAACTGTGTCTAACACTTTAGTAGAGAAAAAAGGAAAAGACATAAAAGTCACTAAAGGTTTCAGAGTTGTCTTTAGTTGTCATATTAATAACAATAACAATTATAATAATAATACTAATAGTACTAAATTTGCTTATATGCAAACGCTTAATTAAGGTAACAGTGTTTTGGTTTCTTGCTTATATCTCGAAAACAGTTACTCCTATCAATTTTTATCTTTTTACTAAAATTCAAGCTGATAAAATTTCCTACAAAATAGTTATTTGCATTTTTCATGTAGGACTAACCATAAGCGAGATATATTATTATTATTATTATTATTATTAACATAGATTCTTTGCTGAGGTTAACACCTTTATAGCAAAATATCAAGAAATACGGTTTCGTGTTAAATAAAACACCATTGAATAATGAAAAATGAAATACAATTTTAATCTACAGTTAAATTAGTTAATTAATAAAGGTTAATGTTAATTATTGTAATGTGTCATATTGATTCTTGAAGGAAGAAACAGTAACAGCTGCAACAACGTTATCAGGCAAGCCATTCCATATATCAAATGCACGATTTGTCAAATAATTCTTTCTAACGGTAGTCTTAAATGGTTCTTTTTTCAGCTTATAAGAATGACCTCTAAGTCTGTCATGATATTGAATTTGCAAGAAATTGCGTGTTACTCCAGGAAATAAACCATGAGTAAGCCGAAAAATTTGAATTGCATCTGCCCTGTTTTGACGAGCACGTAGATCTGGTATTTTGAGTATTTCAAGACGTTGTTCATATGAAACTTGTCTTAAACAGTGTGTCCATCTAGTTACCAGGTGCTGAGTTCTTTCCAGCAAATCAATATCCTTTAACAAATAAGGTCTCCAGACTGGAATAGCAAATTCCAAATGCGGCCTTATGTAAGTGATGTACACCTTTGAAATAAAACTGACTGAAGGATTTGGAAAAACATGCTTTAGCAAATAAAACATTTTACGCGCTCGACCCACTGATGCTAGACATTGCTCTGACCATCCTAACTTATCATTTACAATGACCCCTAGATCTTTGGTTGAGGTTTTTACACTCAGGAGTGTGCCATTTATATGGTAAAGGTACTTTGGGTTGTTGTGGCCACACTGAAGTACACAGCATTTTGCAATATTTAGTGGTATTTGCCACTTCTCGCTCCATTGGAAGATTAAATTAAGTTGGTCTTGCAAGTCCGTGACAAGTGGGTTAGCAAATAACTTAATATCATCCGCATATGCTGAATAGCTGTCCAGTGAAAACAATAAATCTGCTGTATATAACAAGAATAAATTGGTCCAAGAACTGATCCCTGTGGGACCCCACTTAATACTGGTTTAGAGTACGAAAATTTACCACAGACTTTTACACAATAGTTTCGATTTGATAGAAACGCTCGGATCCAATCAAGCAAATTTCCTGTTACACCATAGGACTCCAGTTTTGCTAACAAGAGATTGTGAGGGACTTTATCAAAGGCTTTACTAAAATCAAGGTAAATTATGTCTACAGGTTGGTTAGTGTCTAACATTTTTGTCCATAGATTTGTGCAGGATAGCAAATTTGTGACAACTGACCTACCTGGTAAAAAGCCGTGCTGATGCTCAGGTATTAAATTATTTTTTCTCATGTAAGTTAATAGTTCCTTGACTATAACTTTTTCCATAATTTTACAGCATGTCGACGTGAGACTTACAGGTCTATAGTTAGCAGGATCAAGTTTATCTCCTGACTTGTACAAAGGCGTGATTGTTGCTTGCAACCACTCGTAGGGCAAAGTGCCTTGTAAGAATGATTTTGTCATCATTTTGGCAAGTGGGCCCGACAACGAAGCAGCACAAGTTCTCAGGAGTTTGGGAGGTATCTGATCCGGACCTGGAGCTGTATTTAATTTAATGGCACAGAGTTGGCTTTTTACCAGATCCGGAGTAAAATTAATATAAGACAACCCACTAAATGTACTTGTAGGCATAAATGACGGTATATTATTATTAATGTTTAAATTATAGGTAGCAGCAAAACTGTCCGCTAAAGTGTTTGCAGTTTCTGTATGATCGGAGCAGAGTAGACCTGAAGCATTTCGTACTAAAGGGACCGACACACGACTAGAGATAAATTTACGTACATGGGAATAAAATAGTTTTGGTTTATTTAATATAGAATTTTCATAATTACACCTGGCTATTTGTAAATCAGATTTTAGTTGGTTAGAAAATCTTTTATAAGCAGAAAAATTATCTTCAGTAGGCTTCCTTTTAAATTTTTTCCATAATTTAGCTTTGTATTTTATTTTGTCAAGCATGTGTTGATTTATCCACGGTTTATCTTTTCTCAGTCGGTTTGTAAACAGTCTGGAATTTGTTGTAATGCAAGTTTGTAAAATCGATTTAAAATGTTTCCATTGTTCTTCCGCATTTAGTGAATCTAAACCATTCCAGTCGTAAGTCAAGAGACTTTCGTCTATGCGAGTGTAGTCAACAATTGATGTTGTTTTAATTCTTGCATTTGGCTCTGAATATATCATAATTTGTAACTCAATTTCGATTTTTGAATGATCAGATGTACCTACAGGATTCGAAACGTTTAAAGACGATACAAGGTTAACGTCAGACAAAATTACCAAATCAAGTAATGAAGGACGTTGTTGGGATCTAAATCGTGTAGGTTCAGTGACTATTTGTGACAAATTATTCTCCAAGAGCAATTCAGAAAATTGTTTTTCGATGATTGTTTGACCTGTTGTGTTTTTAGCAGACCAGTCTATACATGGAAAATTGAAATCTCCCATGATAATTAAGTTAGGATACTGATTAATAGTTGATTGTATGGTATTAAATAGATTTTTATCATTTTCGTGATTGTTAAAAGACGCTCCTGTTGGTGGTCTGTAAATACATGCTATAACAAAGGTTTGTTCATTTCCTTCAAATTTTAACCATAGAGAATCATAAGGTTTAACAGATATGCAAATTTGAGTAATTTTAAAAAATTTTGAAATTTTAATTTTATCTACATAAAAACACACACCGCCACCTTTTTGAGATAGGCGATCATCTCTGTAAATAGAGTAATTTTCAATGTGTACAGCATCATCAGAGATAGACGGATTAAGCCAAGTCTCCGTGAGTGCGATAATAGAAGGTCTAAATTCAGTTACTTCTAATAACAAATCATTAAATTTTGAAGATAAAGATGCGATATTCGTATACAGAAGAGCCATTGAACAAGGGTAAATATTTAGTTTTTTTGATGTGAAATAATTTTTGGTACGTGGTTAACGTATTTAATTGTCAAGTCCTTTTCGCCAACATCAAGTCTTCGCTTTAATTCATCACGCAAATTGTTTAAATGCTTTAGTTGACCCGGGGTTTTATCATCACTAATAGTAATGTGAGCAAATTGTGGGTGCTGCAGCAAAGACGATTTTTTCTTCAAGCATAGACGTGCCATTTGTTGAGTTTTAAATTGCAATTTTAATAAGCGAGGTTTATCACCGACGGTTTTTCCTACGCGAAAAACATTTTCCGGACCAATCACAAGTGATGGATCAATGACCTCGAGGACATCATTTACCACATCCACGTCTTGTTTATTAGCGACAGGTTTAACATTGTACATAATAACATTGCACGCACGAGCCGACCTGTTCACAGATTCGGCGATAATTTCTTCGCGGTTTATAGCTTGAGACGTATTGTTATTAATAATAAGAGATTCGAGTTTGCTAAGACGCTCATCAAATGATGTTTTTATGTCATTTACGAGTTTTTTAATTTCTGAAATTGCTGTGATAGTTACGTTGCATCTATTACAAAACAGTTTGATATTTGGAGAGCGAGACTGAGAAATAAAGGCGATTTCATTTTCGCTTATTTTGAGGCAACGACAGTGAATATTTAGCGAACAGCCGTCACACACCACGATAGGTGTATCACGACTTACGCTTTTAAAACAGTGGCAGCAATTAAATTCAGCCATTAAATTTAGTGATTTAAACTGAAATTAATGAAATTAATGTAGACAAAATTTGGACACCAGACGCTCACTCTGCGACAGAGCGATAAATACTAAATTTTCACTGCGCCGCGCCGCCGCGATACCAGCTGCTGCTGCTATAGAGGGGCGAGCGCTATCTTATACTGCCGCGATAAGATATAATTATGCGTATCTAATGACGGATATTAACGAATTAAACAAGAATAACTTACCGAAATCGCAAAAATAGTAATTTCCAGAGGAAACAACAACAACCACATACACCCAGATATCAAATTCAACAATCAACACCAAGAATCAACCACTGAAAATGAATCCCAAAGGCAAGAGCACGCAGAGACACGACTGCACTCTCATACGCATATACGTTTATACGTTTTCAATCATATATGATTGAAAATAATTAATATTTAAAAAAAAAGTGCTTTAACAGAAAATGTCTTGTGATTTAAAATACACTTAATTTATTGGGTCCAATACTTTATTAGAAGAAAAAGGAAGTGACATAAAAGTCACTGAAGTCTTCAGAGTCGTTTTTAAATGATGCAGTTTCGTCTTCGTCTTAAACATTGAAAACCGAATTACATTTTTGTTCAGTAACAGTCACAGTTTTCTTATTGGTTTTTTGCTTATATCTCGAAAACAGTTACTCCTATCAATTTTTATCTTTTTTTCAAAATTAAAGCTGATAAAATTTCCTACAAAATAGTTATTTGCATTTTTCTTGTAGGACCAACCATAAGCGAGTTATAGAGTTGGATATAAATAATATTTAACAAAAATTTGTTTTAAAATAAAATGTTTGAAAAACTGAAATTAAACTAATTTAATTGTGTCTAACACTTTAGTAGAGGAAAAAGAAGAAGACATAAAAGTCACTAAAGGTTTCCAAGTTGTCTTTAATCGTAATATTAATAACAGTAACATTAATAATAATAATACTAATAGTACTAAATTTGCTTATATGCAAACGCTTAATTAAGGTAACAGTGTTTTGGTTTCTTGCTTATATCTCGAAAACAGTTACTCCTATCAATTTTTATCTTTTTACTAAAATTAAAGCTGATAAAATTTCCTACAAAATAGTCAATTGCATTTTTAATGTAGGACTAACCATAAGCGAGATATAAGTTTGAAAATAATTAAAATTTAAAAAAAAGTGCTTCAACAGAAAATGTCTTGTGATTTAAAATACACTTAATTTATTGGGTCCAATACTTTATTAGAAGAAAAAAGAGGTGACAGAAAGGTCACTGAAGTCTTTAGAGTCGTTTGTAAATGCTGCATTTTCGTCTTCGTCTCAAACATTGAAAACTGAATTACATTTTTGTTCAGTAACTGTTACAGTTTTCTTATTGGTTTTTTGCTTATATCTCGAAAACAGTTACTCCTATCAATTTTTATCTTTTTTTTAAAATTAAAGCTGATAAAGCTTCCTACAAAATAGTTGTTTGCATTTTTCTTGTAGGACCAACCATAAGCGAGTTATAGAGTTGGATATAAATAATATTTAACAAAAATTTGCTTTAAATAAAATGTTTGAAAAACCGAAATTAAACTAAATTAATTGAGTCTAACACTTTAGTAGAGAAAAAAGAAAAAGACATAAAAGTCACCAAAGTCTTCAGAATCGTTTTTAGTCGTCATATTAATAACAATAACATTATTAATAATAATACTAATAGTACTAAATCTGCTTATATGCAAGCGCTTTATTAAGGTAACAGTTTTTTGGTTTCTTGCTTATATCTCGAAAACAGTTACTCCTATCAATTTTTATCTTTTTTTCAAAATTCAAGCTGATAAAATTTCCTACAAAATAGTTATTTGCATTTTTCTTGTAGGACCAACCATAAGCGAGTTATAGAGTTGGATATAAATAGTATTTAACAAAAATTTGCTTTAAAATAAAATGTTTGAAAAACTGAAATTAAACTAATTTAATTGTGTCTAACACTTTAGTAGAGGAAAAAGAAGAAGACATAAAAGTCACTAAAGGTTTCAAAGTTGTCTTTAATCGTCATATTAATAACAATAACATTAATAATAATAATACTAATAGTACTAAATTTGCTAATATGCAAACGCTTAATTAAGGTAACAGTGTTTTGGTTTCTTGCTCATATCTCGAAAACAGTTACTCCTATCAACTTTTATCTTTTTACTAAAATTCAAGCTGATAAAATTTCCTACAAAATAATTATTCGCATTTTTTATGTAGGACTAACCATAAGCGAGATATAAGATTGAAAATAATTAATATTTAAAAAAGAAGTGCTTTAACAGAAAATGTCTTGTGATTTAAAATACACTTAATTTATTAGGTCCAATACTTTATTAGAAAAAAAGGGGGTGACATATAAGTCACTGAAATCTTCAGAGTCGATTTTAAATGCTGCATTTTCGTCTTCGTCTCAAACATTGAAAACTGAATTACATTTTTGTTCTGAAACGGTAACAGTTTTTACATTGGTTTTTTGCTTATATCTCGAAAACAGTTACTCCTATCAATTTTTATCTTTCTTTCAAAATTAAAGCTGATAACATTTCCTACAAAATAGTTATTTGCATTTTTCTTGTAGGACCAACCATAAGCGAGTTATAAAGTTGGATATAAATAATATTTAACAAAAACTTGCTTAAAAATAAAATGTTTGAAATACTGAAATTAAACTAAATTAATTGTGTCTAACACTTTAGTTGAGAAAAAAGAAAAAAACATAAGTCACCAAAGTCTTCAAAATCGTTTTTAGTCGTCATATTAATAACAATAACATTAACAATAATAATACTAATAGTACTAAATCTGCTTATATGCAAGCGCTTTATTAAGGTAACAGTTTTTTGGTTTCTTGCTTATATCTCGAAAACAGTTACTCCTATGAATTTTTGTCTTTTTTTCAAAATTAAAGCTGATAAAATTTCCTACAAAATAGTTATTTGCATTTTTCTTGTAGGACCAACCATAAGCGAGTTATAGAGTTGGATATAAATAATTTTTTACAAAAATTTGCTTTAAAATAAAATGTTTGAAAAACTGAAATTAAACTAATTTAATTGTGTCTAACACTTTAGTAGAGGAAAAAGGAAAAGACATAAAAGTCACTAAAGGTTTCAGAGTTGTCTTTAGTTGTCATATTAATAACAATAACATTAATAATAATAATACTAATAGTACTAAATTTGCTTATATGCAAACGCTTAATTAAGGTAACAGTGTTTTGGTTTCTTGCTTATATCTCGAAAACAGTTACTCCTATCAATTTTTATCTTTTTACTAAAATTCAAGCTGATAAAATTTCCTATAAAATAGTTATTTGCATTTTTCATGTAGGACTAACCATAAGCGAGATATATGATTGAAAATAATTAATATTTAAAAAAATAGTGCTTTAACAGAAAATGTCTTGTGATTTAAAATACACTTAATTTATTGGGTCCAATACTTTATTAGAAGAAAAAGGAAGTGACATAAAAGTCACTGAAGTCTTCAGAGTCGTTTTTAAATGCTGCAGTTTCGTCTTCGTCTCAAACATTGAAAACTGAATTACATTTTTGTTCAGTAACAGTCACAGTTTTCTTATTGGTTTTTTGCTTATATCTCGAAAACAGTTACTCCTATCAATTTTTATCTTTCTGTCAAAATTAAAGCTGATAAAATTTCCTACAAAATAAATATTTGCATTTTTCTTGTAGGACCAACCATAAGCGAGTTATAGAGTTGGTATAAATAATATTTAACAAACACTTGCTTAAAAATAAAATGTTTGAAATACTGAAATTAAACTAAATTAATTGTGTCTAACACTTTAGTAGAGAAAAAAGAAAAAGACATAAAAGTCACCAAAGTCTTCAGAATCGTTTTTAGTCGTCATATTAATAACAATAACATTATTAATAATAATACTAATAG
This sequence comes from Tribolium castaneum, assembly GCF_031307605.1. Taxonomy (NCBI): domain Eukaryota; kingdom Metazoa; phylum Arthropoda; class Insecta; order Coleoptera; family Tenebrionidae; genus Tribolium; species Tribolium castaneum. The sequence goes on from NW_026986632.1 coordinate 920,451, forward strand.
TATTAAATCTGCTTATATGCAAGCGCTTTATTAAGGTAACAGTTTTTTGGTTTCTTGCTTATATCTCGAAAACAGTTACTCCTATCAATTTTTATCTTTTTTTCAAAATTCAAGCTGATAAAATTTCCTACAAAATAGTTATTTGCATTTTTCTTGTAGGACCAACCATAAGCGAGTTATAGAGTTGGATATAAATAGTATTTAACAAAAATTTGCTTTAAAATAAAATGTTTGAAAAACTGAAATTAAACTAATTTAATTGTGTCTAACACTTTAGTAGAGGAAAAAGAAGAAGACATAAAAGTCACTAAAGGTTTCAAAGTTGTCTTTAATCGTCATATTAATAACAATAACATTAATAATAATAATACTAATAGTACTAAATTTGCTAATATGCAAACGCTTAATTAAGGTAACAGTGTTTTGGTTTCTTGCTCATATCTCGAAAACAGTTACTCCTATCAACTTTTATGTTTTTACTAAAATTCAAGCTGATAAAATTTCCTACAAAATAATTATTTGCATTTTTTATGTAGGACTAACCATAAGCGAGATATAAGATTGAAAATAATTAATATTTAAAAAAGAAGTGCTTTAACAGAAAATGTCTTGTGATTTAAAATACACTTAATTTATTAGGTCCAATACTTTATTAGAAAAAAAGGGGGTGACATATAAGTCACTGAAGTCTTCAGAGTCGATTTTAAATGCTGCATTTTCGTCTTCGTCTCAAACATTGAAAACTGAATTACATTTTTGTTCTGAAACGGTAACAGTTTTTACATTGGTTTTTTGCTTATATCTCGAAAACAGTTACTCCTATCAATTTTTATCTTTCTTTCAAAATTAAAGCTGATAACATTTCCTACAAAATAGTTATTTGCATTTTTCTTGTAGGACCAACCATAAGCGAGTTATAAAGTTGGATATAAATAATATTTAACAAAAACTTGCTTAAAAATAAAATGTTTGAAATACTGAAATTAAACTAAATTAATTGTGTCTAACACTTTAGTTGAGAAAAAAGAAAAAAACATAAGTCACCAAAGTCTTCAAAATCGTTTTTAGTCGTCATATTAATAACAATAACATTAACAATAATAATACTAATAGTACTAAATCTGCTTATATGCAAGCGCTTTATTAAGGTAACAGTTTTTTGGTTTCTTGCTTATATCTCGAAAACAGTTACTCCTATGAATTTTTGTCTTTTTTTCAAAATTAAAGCTGATAAAATTTCCTACAAAATAGTTATTTGCATTTTTCTTGTAGGACCAACCATAAGCGAGTTATAGAGTTGGATATAAATAATTTTTTACAAAAATTTGGTTTAAAATAAAATGTTTGAAAAACTGAAATTAAACTAATTTAATTGTGTCTAACACTTTAGTAGAGGAAAAAGGAAAAGACATAAAAGTCACTAAAGGTTTCAGAGTTGTCTTTAGTTGTCATATTAATAACAATAACATTAATAATAATAATACTAATAGTACTAAATTTGCTTATATGCAAACGCTTAATTAAGGTAACAGTGTTTTGGTTTCTTGCTTATATCTCGAAAACAGTTACTCCTATCAATTTTTATCTTTTTACTAAAATTCAAGCTGATAAAATTTCCTATAAAATAGTTATTTGCATTTTTCATGTAGGACTAACCATAAGCGAGATATATGATTGAAAATAATTAATATTTAAAAAAATAGTGCTTTAACAGAAAATGTCTTGTGATTTAAAATACACTTAATTTATTGGGTCCAATACTTTATTAGAAGAAAAAGGAAGTGACATAAAAGTCACTGAAGTCTTCAGAGTCGTTTTTAAATGCTGCAGTTTCGTCTTCGTCTCAAACATTGAAAACTGAATTACATTTTTGTTCAGTAACAGTCACAGTTTTCTTATTGGTTTTTTGCTTATATCTCGAAAACAGTTACTCCTATCAATTTTTATCTTTCTGTCAAAATTAAAGCTGATAAAATTTCCTACAAAATAAATATTTGCATTTTTCTTGTAGGACCAACCATAAGCGAGTTATAGAGTTGGATATAAATAATATTTAACAAAAATTTGCTTTAAAATAAAATGTTTGAAAAACTGAAATTAAACTAATTTAATTGTGTCTAACACTTTAGTAGAGGAAAAAGAAGAAGACATAAAAGTCACTAAAGGTTTCAAAGTTGTCTTTAATCGTCATATTAATAACAATAACATTAATAATAATAATACTAATAGTACTAAATTTGCTTATATGCAAACGCTTAATTAAGGTAACAGTGTTTTGGTTTCTTGCTCATATCTCGAAAACAGTTACTCCTATCAATTTTTATCTTTCTTTCAAAATTAAAGCTGATAACATTTCCTACAAAATAGTTATTTGCATTTTTCTTGTGGGACCAACCATAAGCGAGTTATAAAGTTGGATATAAATAATATTTAACAAAAACTTGCTTAAAAATAAAATGATTGAAATACTGAAATTAAACTAAATTAATTGTGTCTAACACTTTAGTAGAGAAAAAAGAAAAAGACATAAAAGTCACCAAAGTCTTCAGAATCGTTTTTAGTCGTCATATTAATAACAATAACATTAATAATAATAATACTAATAGTACTAAATCTGCTTATATGCAAGCGCTTTATTAAGGTAACAGTTTTTTGGTTTCTTGCTTATATCTCGAAAACAGTTACTCCTATGAATTTTTGTCTTTCTTGTCTTCTTCTTTTTCCTCTACTAAAGTGTTAGACACAATTAAATTAGTTTAATTTCAGTTTTTCAAACATTTTATTTTAAAGCAAATTTTTGTTAAATATTATTTATATCCAACTATATAACTCGCTTATGGTTGGTCCTACAAGAAAAATGCAAATAACTATTTTGTAGGAAATTTTATCAGCTTTAATTTTGAAAAAAAGATAAAAATTGATAGGAGTAACTGTTTTCGAGATATAAGCAAAAAACCAATAAGAAAACTGTGACTGTTACTGAACAAAAATGTAATTCGGTTTTCAATGTTTGAGACGAAGACGAAACTGCATCATTTAAAAACGACTCTGAAGACTTCAGTGATTTTTATGTCACTTCCTTTTTCTTCTAATAAAGTATTGGACCCAATAAATTAAGTGTATTTTAAATCACAAGACATTTTCTGTTAAAGCACTTTTTTTTTAAATATTAATTATTTTCAATCATATATCTCGCTTATGGTTAGTCCTACATGAAAAATGCAAATAACTATTTTGTAGGAAATTTTATCAGCTTGAATTTTAGTAAAAAGATAAAAATTGATAGGAGTAACTGTTTTCGAGATATAAGCAAGAAACCAAAACACTGTTACCTTAATTAAGCGTTTGCATATAAGCAAATTTAGTACTATTAGTATTATTATTATTAATGTTATTGTTATTAATATGACAACTAAAGACAACTCTGAAACCTTTAGTGACTTTTATGTCTTTTCCTTTTTTCTCTACTAAAGTGTTAGACACAGTTAAATTAGTTTAATTTCAGTTTTTCAAACATTTTATTTTAAAGCAAATTTTTGTTAAATATTATTTATATCCAACTCTATACTCGCTTATGGTTGGTCCTACAAGAAAAATGCAAATAACTATTTTGTAGGAAATGTTATCAGCTTTAATTTTGAAAGAAAGATAAAAATTGATAGGAGTAACTGTTTTCGAGATATAAGCAAAAAACCAAAGTAAAAACTGTTACCTTAATAAAGCGCTTGCATATAAGCAGATTTAGTACTATTAGTATTATTATTATTAATGTTATTGTTATTAATATGACGACTAAAAACGATTCTGAAGACTTTGGTGACTTTTATGTCTTTTTCTTTTTTCTCTACTAAAGTGTTAGACACAATTAATTTAGTTTAATTTCAGTTTTACAAACATTTTATTTTAAAGCAAATTTTTGTTAAATATTATTTATGTCCAACTCTATACTCGCTTATGGTTGGTCCTACAAGAAAAATGCAAATAACTATTTTGTAGGAAATGTTATCAGCTTTAATTTTGAAAAAAAGATAAAAATTGATAGGAGTAACTGTTTTCGAGATATAAGCAAAAAACCAAAGTAAAAACTGTTACCGTTTCAGAACAAAAATGTAATTCAGTTTTCAATGTTTGAGACGAAGACGAAAATGCAGCATTTAAAATCGACCCTGAAGACTTCAGTGACTTATATGTCACCCCCTTTTTTTTTAATAAAGTATTGGACCTAATAAATTAAGTGTATTTTAAATTACAAGACATTTTCTGTTAAAGCACTTCTTTTTTAAATATTAATTATTTTCAATCTTATATCTCGCTTATGGTTAGTCCTACATAAAAAATGTAAATAACTATTTTGTAGGAAATTTTATCAGCTTGAATTTTAGTAAAAAGATAAAAATTGATAGGAGTAACTGTTTTCGAGATATGAGCAAGAAACCAAAACACTGTTACCTTAATTAAGCGTTTGCATATAAGCAAATTTAGTACTATTAGTATTATTATTATTAATGTTATTGTTATTAATATGACGATTAAAGACAACTTTGAAACCTTTAGTGATTTTTATGTCTTCTTCTTTTTCCTCTACTAAAGTGTTAGACACAATTAAATTAGTTTAATTTCAGTTTTTCAAACATTTTATTTTAAAGCAAATTTTTGTTAAATATTATTTATATCCAACTCTATAACTCGCTTATGGTTGGTCCTACAAGAAAAATGCAAATAACTATTTTGTAGGAAATTTTATCAGCTTTAATTTTGAAAGAAAGATAAAAATTGATAGGAGTAACTGTTTTCGAGATATAAGCAAAAAACCAATAAGAAAACTGTGACTGTTACTGAACAAAAATGTAATTCGGTTTTCAATGTTTGAGACGAAGACGAAACTGCAGCATTTAAAAACGACTCTGAAGACTTCAGTGACTTTTATGTCACTTCCTTTTTCTTCTAATAAAGTATTGGACCCAATAAATTAAGTGTATTTTAAATCACAAGACATTTTCTGTTAAAGCACTTTTTTTTTAAATATTAATTATTTTCAATCATATATCTCGCTTATGGTTAGTCCTACATGAAAAATGCAAATAACTATTTTGTAGGAAATTTTATCAGCTTGAATTTTAGTAAAAAAATAAAAATTGATAGGAGTAACTGTTTTCGAGATATAAGCAAGAAACCAAAACACTGTTACCTTAATTAAGCGTTTGCATATAAGCAAATTTAGTACTATTAGTATTATTATTATTAATGTTATTGTTATTAATATGACAACTAAAGACAACTCTGAAACCTTTAGTGACTTTTATGTCTTTTCCTTTTTTCTCTACTAAAGTGTTAGACACAGTTAAATTAGTTTAATTTCCGTTTTTCAAACATTTTATTTTAAAGCAAATTTTTGTTAAATATTATTTATATCCAACTCTATAACTCGCTTATGGTTGGTCCTACAAGAAAAATGCAAATAACTATTTTGTAGAATATTTTATCAGCTTTAATTTTGAAAGAAAGACAAAAATTCATAGGAGTAACTGTTTTCGAGATATAAGCAAGAAACCAAAAAACTGTTACCTTAATAAAGCGCTTGCATATAAGCAGATTTAGTACTATTAGTATTATTATTATTAATGTTATTGTTATTAATATGACGACTAAAAACGATTCTAAAGACTTTGGTGACTTTTATGTCTTTTTCTTTTTTTTCTACTAAAGTGTTAGACACAATTAATTTAGTTTAATTTCAGTATTTCAAACATTTTATTTTTAAGCAAGTTTTTGTTAAATATTATTTATATCCAACATTATAACTCGCTTATGGCTGGTCTTACAAGAAAAATGCAAATAACTATTTTGTAGGAAATTTTATCAGCTTTAATTTTGAAAGAAAGATAAAAATTGATAGGAGTAACTGTTTTCGAGATATAAGCAAAAAACCAATAAGAAAACTGTGACTGTTACTGAACAAAAATGTAATTCGGTTTTCAATGTTTGAGACGAAGACGAAACTGCAGCATTTAAAAACGACTCTGAAGACTTCAGTGACTTTTATGTCACTTCCTTTTTCTTCTAATAAAGTATTGGACCTAATAAATTAAGTGTATTTTAAATCACAAGACATTTTCTGTTAAAGCACTTCTTTTTTAAATATTAATTATTTTCAATCTTATATCTCGCTTATGGTTAGTCCTACATAAAAAATGCAAATAACTATTTTGTAGGAAATTTTATCAGCTTAAATTTTAGTAAAAAGATAAAAATTGATAGGAGTAACTGTTTTCGAGATATGAGCAAGAAACCAAAACACTGTTACCTTAATTAAGCGCTTGCATATAAGCAAATTTAGTACTATTAGTATTATTATTATTAATGTTATTGTTATTAATATGACGATTAAAGACAACTTTGAAACCTTTAGTGACTTTTATGTCTTCTTCTTTTTCCTCTACTAAAGTGTTAGACACAATTAAATTAGTTTAATTTCAGTTTTTCAAACATTTTATTTTAAAGCAAATTTTTGTTAAATATTATTTATATCCAACTCTATAACTCGCTTATGGTTGGTCCTACAAGAAAAATGCAAATAACTATTTTGTAGGAAATTTTATCAGCTTTAATTTTGGCAGAAAGATAAAAATTGATAGGAGTAACTGTTTTCGAGATATAAGCAAAAAACCAATAAGAAAACTGTGACTGTTACTGAACAAAAATGTAATTCAGTTTTCAATGTTTGAGACGAAGACGAAACTGCAGCATTTAAAAACGACTCTGAAGACTTCAGTGACTTTTATGTCACTTCCTTTTTCTTCTAATAAAGTATTGGACCCAATAAATTAAGTGTATTTTAAATCACAAGACATTTTCTGTTAAAGCACTTCTTTTTTAAATATTAATTATTTTCAATCATATATCTCGCTTATAATAATAATAATAATAATAATAATAAGCCTTTATTTACTACAGGAATCCCATTTACAGTAAATATATACAAAAACTTAGAACTACACTAATACTATACTAATGATATAGACGAAACAATCTTCCGCCACGAATCATAGTTGATATCACCGTCTTTACATACATTATTAAATAGGGTAGTCATTAATACGATAGGAGACTTATCAGCTACATTGGTCCTTCTCGCTATAGGATAAAATGTCATGGCTTGTCTGGAGTTTAAACGTGGAACAGCAAAATTTAACATATTTAATAGCCAAGAACAGTCGATGTTATTATTAATTAAATTATACAGAAATTTAATTATAATACAAATACGGCGAAAATGTAAAGATTGGAGACCGAATCTATTCAAAAGCAAGTTCTGGTCATAGCCCCTTATAGGATAATTTCCATCTATTATAAAAACTAGGAATTTTAGGAATCGTCGCTGTATGTTTTCGAGTTGATCTATATGGATTTTATAAATCGGGTGCCAAATAAGTGCGCCGTATTCCAGTTTGCTTCTAACTAACGAGAAGAATAGGGTCTTCATAACTGATAAGTTCTTAAAATCTCGACAATTTCTATAGATGAATCCATATGACTTAATCGCTCTAGCCGTAACATCCCTAATATGCTCACTGAATGCGAGTTCAGTATCGAAAATAACTCCCAAATCTTTAATAATAAAGGTACGATGCAGTGTTACGGACGAAATATCATATACAAATTCAAGGAATTCGCGCTTTTTAGTGTAAGACATAACGTTACATTTGGATGGGTTTAGATAAAGGCGATTTTCATTACACCATTTCACTACTGCGTTAATATTGTTCTGTAAAGTGAGGCAGTCCTCTATAGATTTTATTTCTGTGTAAATTTTAAGATCATCGGCAAAGAGAAGTTTATCGCATGTTGATAAAGAACCACATATATCATTAATGAAAAGCAAAAATAATAAGGGTCCAAGATTGGAACCTTGCGGCACACCCGAAGTTGCAACGTAACTATCCGAAATGTAGTTACGATATTTAACCCTTTGCTCTCGATTAGCAAGATAAGATTTTATTAGGGATAGCAAAGAACCGGAGAAACCATACTGATCAAGTTTTAACAATAACAGATGATGATCAATTTGATCAAATGCTTTTTTGAAGTCCATATAAATCACATCAACCTGACCTTTTCTGTCCAAAGCGTCCGATATGAACTGAGTAAAACAGGCTAGATTTGTAACAGTTGATCTTTTTTCAACAAATCCATGCTGCGAAGGTGATATAAATCTTTTTACAGAAGAGTAGATGCGGTCGTAAATAATTGACTCAAAAACTTTCGAGAAATTACACAAGATTGAAATTGGCCTGTAGTTTTGAATTTGTGTTATATCACCCGTTTTGAAGACAGGACAAACGTGTGCTATTTTCCATATGTTAGGAAACGTCGAAGTTTGCAATATTAAATTAAAAATGTATACGAGTGGTTTAGAAAAAATATGTGCACAATCCCTTAATAAGAAGCTGGGGATACCATCACAACCAGCAGTAAGTGTGTCTTTAGATCGCTTTAATACCCGGATTATTTCATGCTCATTAATCTCGTTTACAGTAATAAAACTATTTAGATTCGTCATCATCGAGGGACTATCTGAAGTCAATCTCATGTCAGAAAAAACACTTTTGAAGAATTTAGCGAAACTATTTACTATATCATTAGGATTTGATATTGCATTACCATTATGATACAACACACCCGGAATTCTAGAGTTACGCTTTTTAGCTTGAACAAAAGACCAGAATTTCTTTGGATCTTTGGAGATAGTGTTTTCCATGTGGCCGATGTATTGAGAATAGGCAGTAGTTATTAGGGATTTTGAAAGAGATCGAAGTTTCTTAAACTCCTCATAGAAATGCATATTTTTAGTTCGACGATATTTCTTTAAAATGTTAGATTTACGACGTAGACAATTGATAATGTCAGTGTTGAACCAAGTAGGAAATGTGCGGTAGTTTTTACGACAAAATAGTTTTGGAACAGATAACTCAAAACAATTGTAGAGGATTTCATAAAAAACTCGACATGCCTCATTCACATCGCTAAACTTCTCCAGTTCGGACCAATCAACTACCTGTAAAGTAGTGTACAGACAATCAAAATTTGCTTTTTTAAAATTAAATGCGACGTGGTCCCTATTCATATAGAACTTATCAGGAGTTTTTGCTACAATATCGATGGTAAACTCCAAACTCGGATGGAAAGGATCTTCAGGAACAAACGAGAAAGAGGACTTGCTAACGGCACAGTCCATGTTGGAAACGATGAGATCCAATATATTATTCCTATTATTACGTATGTTATTAAATTGATTAAAATTATGAAAAGAAGCGAAGTGTTTGAGAGAAATACTAAAATTGTTTTTTGAAAATCCACTGAATAAAGAAGTGTTAAAGTCTCCTAAGAATAAAACATTGTCATTATTAATCTCGTCAAAATTATTAAGAAGATCAAAAAAATTGTCAAAATCACTAAAGGAAATAGAAGGAGGAATGTAGACTACAAACACGAAGAGATGTTGATAACTTGTTACATTTATTTTTATTGCAACCAGATCAATAGCAGGAGAACTTCTACGACTAATATTAGATATATTGAGTTGACGACAGTTATATTTGTTATTAACTGCTATAAGCACACCACCACCTCTATGGATACCCAGGTGGCGGAGATCTCTGTCCCGACGAAAAACATAATAATTATCAGAAAACAATTCACCATCCAAGACGGTGTCATCTAACCAAGACTCAGTAATAACAATTAAATCAAATTCATCAGACGTAGATAAAAATGAATTAAAAAATGTAACTGATTTTGATTTTAATCCCCTAACATTTTGGTAGATGCCATGAAAACTATTGACAGTTTTTTTATTGATTGATATAGATATTTTAGAATGTGAGGGCTGTAAACAGACGAAGCGATTTAAAAAGACTGAGAGTCAGATTTATCAACTGATGGCAGAGATGTGTCAAGAAACGTTGCTACTGGATTTTGTTCAACTGCAGATCTATTTGTATGGTCTTGGCACTCAGTGATTAGGTCGCCCAGGTTTTTTATAATGCACCTTTTAATAGCTTTATTTATTACAAAGTTATCCGTCTTGAATTGATCAAAAATTTTATCGTTTGAGTCTAAGTAATATACGTTCTTATTATTTTTAGCCACATTATAAAAATTACAATTCAATTCATAAACAAAATTATTCAAAATGGGACGATTAACAAAATATGGACATCCGATAAGAATGATATTTGTATTTAAAAATTTATGATTGATAAGTTCATTTAGAGTATTTTCATCAGGGATTTTTCCTTTTTGTGCTTCATGGTTTCCAGCGTATATTACAACAAAATCATTATTGCCAAGTTGCTCGTTGTTGTTTTCAGTTTTAAGAAGCTCTTGTAACGAGGAATAAGGTTTTACTACGGATTGGATCACATATTTGCTAACTGGAATATAAGTTTCTAATAAGTCTATACAATGACGTCCTTTTTGATCAGCAAATATACGAACTTTATATCTGTTCGTCTTAGACACGGACTGGGTACTTACATTCTTTGAATTTGTAGATTTCAAAGATAAATCAGAAGAGTTGGCAGTTTTAATATTATCATTGGTACGGTTCAAATTAGTAGAGATTTCTGCTATTACTTCGTTTTTTATTGAATTTTTTAATTTCTCAATTTCACGATTAAGGGTATCCTTTAACAAAGAAATTAATTTGCTTTCAAGATCATCAAAACTTTTGCGTACATATTCATCTATTTTATCAAAAGTACAAACAGTAGTCGGTGATTCAGTTATAAACGTTTTTAAATCATCAAGAGTTTTTTTTATTAAGTCGGTTTCTTGCTTTAGGATACCAAGGTCTTCAAATATAGTATTAGTAGAGATATTTAGAGTCGGAGAAGTGGGATTTTGTAAAGATTTTAATTTATCGCAACAAGGGCATGCACTTATTGATGTCAGATCTTGACCAATCGCAGAATAGTTTTTAAAGGCTCTTAAGCAACTGGGGTGATACGCTTTTTTGCAATTTAAGCAAGCGATAGAATTCACGACGCTACTTTTGCATTTATAGCAGACACTCATTATGAGTGAGTTGATAAATACAATCAGGCAAGGGAATAAAGACAAGGACACACGCTTCACACTACGCGGCCGTTCGTAGTGACTCAAAATAAAAAAACAAGCACAGGTAGGCCACGGAAAGGACACAAAAGGAACAGAGGATAGAATAATAATTATTATCAGCAATTCTAGGAGCGTACGCCTCTGATATGAAATTTACATGTAAAAACTAATGTTCATAAAAAGTAGCACAAAATTGGATTATTGGTTATAGTACGAGCATTGATCACGTCATTTATATCAGTATAACTCTTTGTGTAAAGTATAAATGTTTGAAAGTCCAAAAGAAATGCAAAACGCTATTGACTACAGTTTAACATAACCTTAAACCTTAGTCACTTATTAAGTTATTACCACAAATAATTAACGAAAAATTAAAAAAATGGTTAGTCCTACATGAAAAATGCAAATAACTATTTTGTAGGAAATTTTATCAGCTTGAATTTTAGTAAAAAGATAAAAATTGATAGGAGTAACTGTTTTCGAGATATAAGCAAGAAACCAAAACACTGTTACCTTAATTGAGCGTTTGCATATAAGCAAATTTAGTACTATTAGTATTATTATTATTAATGTTATTTTTATTAATATGACAACTAAAGACAACTCTGAAACCTTTAGTGACTTTTATGTCTTTTCCTTTTTTCCCTACTAAAGTGTTAGACACAGTTAAATTAGTTTAATTTCCGTTTTTCAAACATTTTATTTTAAAGCAAATTTTTGTTAAATATTATTTATATCCAACTCTATAACTCGCTTATGGTTGGTCCTACATGAAAAATGCAAATAACTATTTTGTAGGAAATTTTATCAGCTTGAATTTTAGTAAAAAGATAAAAATTGATAGGAGTAACTGTTTTCGAGATATAAGCAAGAAGCCAAAAAACTGTTACCTTAATAAAGCGCTTGCATATAAGCAGATTTAGTACTATTAGTATTATTATTATTAATGTTATTGTTATTAATATGACGACTAAAAACGATTCTGAAGACTTTGGTGACTTTTATGTCTTTTTCTTTTTTCTCTACTAAAGTGTTAGACACAATTAATTTAGTTTAATTTCAGTATTTCAAACATTTTATTTTTAAGCAAGTTTTTGTTAAATATTATTTATATCCAACTTTATAACTCGCTTATGGTTGGTCTTACAAGAAAAATGCAAATAACTATTTTGTAGGAAATATTATCAGCTTTAATTTTAAAAGAAAGATAAAAATTGATAGGAGTAACTGTTTTCGAGATATAAGCAAAAAACCAAAGTAAAAACTGTTACCGTTTCAGAACAAAAATGTAATTCAGTTTTCAATGTTTGAGACGAAGACGAAAATGCAGCATTTAAAATCGACTCTGAAGACTTCAGTGACTTATATGTCACCCCCTTTTTTTTTTAATAAAGTATTGGACCTAATAAATTAAGTGTATTTTAAATCACAAGACATTTTCTGTTAAAGCACTTCTTTTTTAAATATTAATTATTTTCAATCTTATATCTCGCTTATGGTTAGTCCTACATAAAAAATGCAAATAACTATTTTGTAGGAAATTTTATCAGCTTGAATTTTAGTAAAAAGACAAAAATTGATAGGAGTAACTGTTTTCGAGATCTGAGCAAGAAACCAAAACACTGTTACCTTAATTAAGCGTTTGCATATAAGCAAATTTAGTACTATTAGTATTATTATTATTAATGTTATTGTTATTAATATGACGATTAAAGACAACTTTGAAACCTTTAGTGACTTTTATGTCTTCTTCTTTTTCCTCTACTAAAGTGTTAGACACAATTAAATTAGTTTAATTTCAGTTTTTCAAACATTTTATTTTAAAGCAAATTTTTGTTAAATATTATTTATATCCAACTCTATAACTCGCTTATGGTTGGTCCTACAAGAAAAATGCAAATAACTATTTTGTAGGAAATTTTATCAGCTTTAATTTTGACAGAAAGATAAAAATTCATAGGAGTAACTGTTTTTGAGATATAAGCAAGAAACCAAAAAACTGTTACCTTAATAAAGCGCTTGCATATAAGCAGATTTAGTACTATTAGTATTATTATTATTAATGTTATTGTTATTAATATGACGACTAAAAACGATTCTGAAGACTTTGGTGACTTTTATGTCTTTTTTTTCTCTACTAAAGTGTTAGACACAATTAATTTAGTTTAATTTCAGTATTTCAAACATTTTATTTTTAAGCAAGTTTTTGTTAAATATTATTTATATCCAACTTTATAACTCGCTTATGGTTGGTCTTACAAGAAAAATGCAAATAACTATTTTGTAGGAAATGTTATCAGCTTTAATTTTGAAAGAAAGATAAAAATTGATAGGAGTAACTGTTTTCGAGATATAAGCATAAAACCAAAGTAAAAACTGTTACCGTTTCAGAACAAAAATGTAATTCAGTTTTCAATGTTTGAGACGAAGACGAAAATGCAGCATTTAAAATCGACTCTGAAGACTTCAGTGACTTATATGTCACCCCCTTTTTTTTTTAATAAAGTATTGGACCTAATAAATTAAGTGTATTTTAAATCACAAGACATTTTCTGTTAAAGCACTTCTTTTTTCAATTTTAATTATTTTCAATCTTATATCTCGCTTATGGTTAGTCCTACATAAAAAATGCAAATAACTATTTTGTAGGAAATTTTATCAGCTTGAATTTTAGTAAAAAGATAAAAATTGATAGGAGTAACTGTTTTCGAGATATGAGCAAGAAACCAAAACACTGTTACCTTAATTAAGCGTTTGCATATAAGCAAATTTAGTACTATTAGTATTATTATTATTAATGTTATTGTTATTAATATGACGATTAAAGACAACTTTGAAACCTTTAGTGACTTTTATGTCTTCTTCTTTTTCCTCTACGAAAGTGTTAGACACAATTAAATTAGTTTAATTTCAGTTTTTCAAACATTTTATTTTAAAGCAAATTTTTGTTAAATATAATTTATATCCAACTCTATAACTCGCTTATGGTTGGTCCTACAAGAAAAATGCAAATAACTATTTTGTAGGAAATTTTATCAGCTTTAATTTTGACAGAAAGATAAAAATTGATAGAAGTAACTGTTTTCGAGATATAAGCAAAAAACCAATAAGAAAACTGTGACTGTTACTGAACAAAAATGTAATTCAGTTTTCAATGTTTGAGACGAAGACGAAACTGCAGCATTTAAAAACGACTTTGAAAACTTCAGTGACTTTTATGTCACTTCCTTTTTCTTCTAATAAAGTATTGGACCCAATAAATTAAGTGTATTTTAAATCACAAGACATTTTCTGTTAAAGCACTTTTTTTTTAAATATTAATTATTTTCAATCATATATCTCGCTTATGGTTAGTCCTACATGAAAAATGCAAATAACTATTTTGTAGGAAATTTTATCAGCTTGAATTTTAGTAAAAAGATAAAAATTGATAGGAGTAACTGTTTTTGAGATATAAGCAAGAAACCAAAACACTGTTACCTTAATTAAGCGTTTGCATATAAGCAAATTTAGTACTATTAGTATTATTATTATTAATGTTATTGTTATTAATATGACAACTAAAGACAACTCTGAAACCTTTAGTGACTTTTATGTCTTTTTCTTTTTCCTCTACTAAAGTGTTAGACTCAATTAATTTAGTTTAATTTCGGTTTTTCAAACATTTTATTTTAAAGCAAATTTTTGTTAAATATTATTTATATCCAACTCTATAACTCGCTTATGGTTGGTCCTACAAAAAAATGCAAATAACTATTTTGTAGGAAATTTTATCAGCTTTAATTTTGAAAAAAAGATAAAAATTGATAGGAGTAACTGTTTTCGAGATATAAGCAAGAAACCAAAAAAATGTTACGTTAATTAAGCGTTTGCATATAAGCAAATTTAGTACTATTAGTATTATTATTATTAATGTTATTGTTATTAATATGACGACTAAAGACGACTCTGAAACATTTAGTGACTTTTATGTCTTCTCTTTTTTCCTCTACTAAAGTGTTAGACACAATTAATTTAGTTTAATTCCGGTTTTTCAAGCATTTTATTTTAAAGCAAATTTTTGTTAAATATTATTTATATCCAACTCTATAACTCGTTTATGCTTGGTCCTACAAGAAAAATGTAAATAACTATTTTGTTGGAAATTTTATCAGCTTTAATTTTGAAAGAAAGATAAAATTTGATAGGAGTAACTGTTTTCGAGATATAAGCAAAAAACCAATAAGAAAACTGTAACTGTTACTGAACAAAAATGTAATTCAGTTTTCAATGTTTGAGACGAAGTCAAAAATGCAGCATTTAAAAACGACTCTGAAGACTTCAGTGACTTTTATGTCACCTCCTTTTTCTTCTAATAAAGTATTGGACCCAACAAATTAAGTGTATTTTAAATCACAAGACATTTTCTGTTAAAACACTTTTTTTTAATTAATAATTATTTTCAAACTTATATCTCGCTTATGGTTAGTTCTACATGAAAAATGCAAATAACTATTTTGTAGGAAATTTTATCACCTTTAATTTTGGTGAAAAAGTAAAAATTGATAGGAGTAACTGTTTTCGAGATATAGGCAAAAAACCAAAAAACTGTTACCTTAATTAAGCGCTTGCATATAAGCAAATTTAGTACTACTAGTATTGTTATTATAAATGTTATTGTTATTAATATGACGACTAAAGACAACTTTAAGACTTTAGTGACTTTTATGTCTCCTCCTTTTTCCTCTACTAAAGTGTTAGACACAATTAATTTAGTTTAATTTCGGTTTTTCAAACATTTTATTTTAAAGCAAATTTTTGTTAAATATTAAAAACTATAAATTGGCTTAGATTGCCTAAAAACACAGATCACACATGATCTTTTGCATAAAAATGAGAAAACGCTCATGTAACACACAAAATAAGCTCCATTTTTCCTTTTTAAAAGTATTATTATTATTATTACTTTTGTTACTATTACTATTATTATTATTATTATTATTATTATTGTTATTATTATTATTATTATTATTATTATTATTATTATTATTATTATTATTATTATTATTATTATTATTATTATTATTATTAATATTATTATTATTATTATTATTATTATTATTATTATTAAAAACTTATATTAAACAGACAGAAAACGTCGTATTCTGACACAACTTAAAACACAGATCACACATGATCTTTTGCATAGAAATGAGAAAACGCTCATATAACACAAAATAAGCTTCATTTTGGCTTAGAAAACTAAGCTTACTTTTTTATTATTATTACTATTATTATTATTATTATTATTATTATTATTATTATTATTATTATTATTATTATTATTATTATTATTATTATTAATATTATTATTATTAAAGACCGATTATAACTTTTGTATAGTAAATGTTTTTATACCAGTTTTAAAATGAGTTATTAATTTTAGACAATTTCTTGCCTAAAAACACAGATCACAGATGATCTCTTGCATAGAAATGAGAAAACGCTCAGATAACACAAAATAAGCATCATTTTTGCTTAAAAAAACTAAGCTTTAATTTAGAAAGAAATTTATTATTATAAGTATTATTATCATTATTATTATTATTATTATTATTATTATTATTATTGTTTCTTTTATTACTATTATTATTATTATTATTATTATTATTATTATTATTATTATTATTATTATTAACTTTTGTATAGTAAATGTTTTTATACCAGTTTTTGAATGAGTTATTAATTTTATTCAATTTCTTGCCTAAAAACACAGATCACAGATGATCTCTTGCATAGAAATGAGAAAACGCTCATATAACACACAAAATAAGCATCATTTTTGCTTAGAAAAACTAAGCTTTAATTTAGAAAGAAATTCATTATTATAAGTATTATTATTATTATTATTATTATTATTATTATTATTATTTCTTTTATTACTATTATTATTATTATTATTATTACTATTATTATTATTATTATTACTATTATTATTATTATTATTATTATTATTATTATTATTATTATTATTATTAACTTTTGTATAGTAAATGTTTTTATACCAGTTTTAAAATGAGTTATTAATTTTAGACAATTTCTTGCCTAAAAATACAGATCACAGATGATTTCTTGCATAGAAATGAGAAAGCGCTCATATAACACACAAAATAAGCTTCATTTTTGCTTAGAAAAACTAAGCTTTAATTTAGAAAGAAATTTATTATTATAAGTATTATTATCATCATTATTATTATTATTATTATTATTATTATTATTATTATTATTATTATTATTAACTTTTGTATAGTAAATGTTTTTATACCAGTTTTAAAATGAGTTATTAATTTTATTCAATTTCTTGCCTAAAAACACAGATCACAGATGATCTCTTGCATAGAAATGAGAAAACGCTCATATAACACACAAAATAAGCATCATTTTTGCTTAGAAAAACTAAGCTTTAATTTAGAAAGAAATTCATTATTATAAGTATTATTATCATTATTATTATTATTATTATTATTATTATTATTATTATTATTATTATTATTATTATTATTATTATTATTATTATTATTATTATTATTATTATTACTATTATTATTATTATTATTACTATTATTATTATTATTATTATTATTATTATTATTATTATTATTATTATTATTATTGTTATTATTATTATTATTATTAAAAACTTAAATTAAACAGACAGAAAACGTCGTATTCTGACACAAAAAAACGAATTACGTTATAGACTTGACGAGAACGGCGTATCTCGGACTCTTATAGGACTCTTATAGGGTCAAAAATTATCAGTTTGGATTAAAACAAATTATTTTTGTTGACTCTCAGTCTGAATTGTTCATCAGTTCAAACAAAAACGGCTTACTTTAGACGATCTTTTGCTTTGAACAAGAAAACTTACATCGAACAGACTAAAAACGTATTAATCTGGCATAAAAGAGCAATTTATGTATCACTTTGGATAAAGGCAGCTAATCCTATTCGTTTCATTGCTTAAAATAGACAAAATTGTTAATAAATCTAACAAAAACGCTGTATTCTAGCACAAAATACTAATTACATTATAGTTTCGACGAGAATAGCTTATTTGGAATGATTCTATGCTTCCAAACGAGTAAATTTTTAATAAACAGATGCCAAACATCATGTTTTGTCCTATAAAGACATTTTATATTGCAGTTTGTATTAAAACAAAATATTTTCGTTGATTCTTTGTTAGAAGCAGCAAACCTAACATTAAAGAATTTGAAAACTTTGTATTCGGACACAAACCACCGAATTTTGTTTCAGTTTAGACAAAAACGGTTGATTTTCGACAATATTTTGCTTTGAACAAGAAAGCTTATATCAAACTGACTAAAAACGTCTTATTTTAGCACAAAATAAAAGATTTGCGTTATAGTCTTAAAGCTGATTCATGCCACAGTTTGGATAAAAACCAATTATTTTTGTTAATTCATTATTACAAACAAGAAACCTTACATCAAAGAAACTGAAAACCCCTTATTTAGGCACAGAAATTCGAATTACGTTTCAGTCTGGACAAAAACTGCTTATTTTAGACGATCCTTTGTTTTGAACACGAAAACTTACATTAAAAAGATTAAAAACGTCTTATTCTGGCTGAAAACTGCAAATTATATATTACTCTAGATAAAAGCAATTTATCCTGATTACTCCTTTACTTAGAATAGAGTAAACTTGTATAAAACTTAATGAAAACTTTAAATTTCGTCTCAAAGAAATAATTTACGTTATAGTTTTGACCAGCACTGTTTATTTCAAACGAAATTATGATTCGAAACTAATAAACTTTTATGGGGCAGATGCAAAACCACATATTACCATATAAAGCGTTGTTTTAAAGCAAAGTATTACCTTTTGCAACAAGAAATTTCACGTCAAAGAAACTGAAAACTTCGTATCCATACATAAATATCTAATTACGTATCAGTTTAGGCAAATACAGCTTATTTTAAACGATTCCTTGCTATAAACAAGAAAAATTTTATCAAGCATATTGAAAACGTCTTATTCTCGAAAATAAGAGCAAATTATGTATCAGTTTTAACAAAAGCGGATTACTCTGTTTGATTCTATGCTTAGAGTAGAGTAAACTACTATAAAACGTAATGAAAACTCTATATTCAAGCTCAAAAGAACAAATTACGTTATAGTTTTGACAAAAAAAAATATTTCGGACGATTACATACTTCGAAGTAAGCAAACTTTAATTGAACATGTGCAAAAGCTAATACTTTGCTTTAAAATAATGATTTATGTGGTAATATGGTATTTTGCATCTGTCCTATAAAAGTTTACCCGTTTCGCTCCATTGAATCATTAGAAATAAATTATTTTGACACAACAACAACACAAATAATTTGTTTTTGTTTAAACTGTAACATAAGTCGCTTTTATAAAACGAACTAAGACGTTTGGCATCTGTTTAGTGAAAGTTTTCTCGTTTGGGGGCATAAAATCGTTTGAAATTAACAGTTCTGGTCAAAACTATTACGTAAATTATTTCTTTGTATCACTTTAAAGATTTGCGTTATAGTCTTGACGAGAACTGTTAATTTCAAACGATTCTATGCTTTGAAACCACTATACTTTCACTGAACAGAGACAAAACGTCTGATTTCGCCTTTAAAAAACGATTTATGTCACAGTTTGGATTAAAACCAAAGATTTTCGTTTATTCATTGTTACAAACAAGAAACCTTACATCAAAGAAACTGAAAATCTCTTATTCAGGCCCAGAAAATCAAATTACGTTTCAGTCTGGACACAAATTGCTTATTTTAGACGATTCTTTCTTTTGAACACGAAAACTTACATTAAAAAGATTAAAAACGTCTTATTCTGGCTCAAAACTGCAAATTATGTATTACTTTGGATAAAAGCAGTTTATCCTGATTACTCCTTTGCTTAGAATAGAGCAAACTTGTATAAAACTTAATGAAAACTTTAAATTTCGTCTCAAAGAAATAATTTACGTTATAGTTTTGACCAGAACTGTTAATTTCAAACGATTTTATGCCCCCAAACGAGAAAACTTTCACTAAACAGATGCCAAACGTCTTAGTTCGTTTTATAAAAACGACATGTTACAGTTTAAACAAAAAAATTATTTTCGTTGTTGTGTCAAAATAATTTATTTCGAATGATTCAATGGAGCGAAACGAGTAAACTTTTATAGGACAGATGCAAAATACCATATTACCACATAAATCGTTATTTTAAAGCAAAGTATTAGCTTTTGCACTTGTTCAATTAAAGTTTGCTTACTTCGAAATATGTAGTCGTCCGAAATAATTTTTTTTTGTCAAAACTATAACGTAATTTGTTCTTTTGAGCTTGAATATAGAGTTTTCATTACGTTTTATAGTAGTTTACTCTACTCTAAGCATAGAATCAAACAGAGTAATCCGCTTTTGTTAAAACTGATACATAATTTGCTCTTATTTTCGAGAATAAGACATTTTCAATATGTTTGATAAAATTTTTCTTGTTTATAGCAAGGAATCGTTTAAAATAAGCTGTATTTGCCTAAACTGATACGTAATTCGATATTTGTGCATGGATACGATGTTTTCAGTTTCTTTGACGTGAAATTTCTTGTTGCAAAAGGTAATACTTTGCTTTAAAACAACGCTTTATATGGTAATATGTGGTTTTGCATCTGCCCCATAAAAGTTCATTAGTTTCGAATCATAATTTCGTTTGAAATAAACAGTGCTGGTCAAAACTATAACGTAAATTATTTCTTTGAGACGAAATTTAAAGTTTTCATTAAGTTTTATACAAGTTTACTCTATTCTAAGTAAAGGAGTAATCAGGATAAATTGCTTTTATCTAGAGTAATATATAATTTGCAGTTTTCAGCCAGAATAAGACGTTTTTAATCTTTTTAATGTAAGTTTTCGTGTTCAAAACAAAGGATCGTCTAAAATAAGCAGTTTTTGTCCAGACTGAAACGTAATTCGAATTTCTGTGCCTAAATAAGGAGTTTTCAGTTTCTTTGATGTAAGGTTTCTTGTTTGTAACAATGAATTAACAAAAATAATTGGTTTTTATCCAAACTGTGGCATGAATCAGCTTTAAGACTATAACGCAAATCTTTTGTTTTGTGCTAAAATAAGACGTTTTTAGTCAGTTTGATATAAGCTTTCTTGTTCAAAGCAAAATATTGTCGAAAATCAACCGTTTTTGTCTAAACTGAAACAAAATTCGGTGGTTTGTGTCCGAATACAAAGTTTTCAGATTCTTTAATGTTAGGTTTGCTGCTTCTAACAAAGAATCAACGAAAATATTTTGTTTTAATACAAACTGCAATATAAAATGTCTTTATAGGACAAAACATGATGTTTGGCATCTGTTTATTAAAAATTTACTCGTTTGGAAGCATAGAATCATTCCAAATAAGCTATTCTCGTCGAAACTATAATGTAATTAGTATTTTGTGCTAGAATACAGCGTTTTTGTTAGATTTATTAACAATTTTGTCTATTTTAAGCAATGAAACGAATAGGATTAGCTGCCTTTATCCAAAGTGATACATAAATTGCTCTTTTATGCCAGATTAATACGTTTTTAGTCTGTTCGATGTAAGTTTTCTTGTTCAAAGCAAAAGATCGTCTAAAGTAAGCCGTTTTTGTTTGAACTGATGAACAATTCAAACTGAGAGTCAACAAAAATAATTTGTTTTAATCCAAACTGATAATTTTTGACCCTATAAGAGTCCTATAAGAGTCCGAGATACGCCGTTCTCGTCAAGTCTATAACGTAATTCGTTTTTTTGTGTCAGAATACGACGTTTTCTGTCTGTTTAATATAAGTTTTTAATAATAATAATAAAAATAACAATAATAATAATAATAATAATAATAACAATAATAATAATAATAATAATAATAATAATAATAATAATAATAATAATAATAATAATAATAATAATAAAAATAATAATAGAAATAAAAGTAAGCTTAGTTTTCTAAGCAAAAATGAAGCTTATTTTGTGTGTTATATGAGCTCTTTCTCATTTCTATGCAAGAAATCATCTGTGATCTGTATTTTTAGGCAAGAAATTGTCTAAAATTAATAACTCATTTTAAAACTGGTATAAAAACATTTACTACACAAAAGTTAATAATAATAATAATAATAATAATAATAATAATAATAATAGTAATAATAATAATAATAATAATAATAATAATAATAATAATAATAATAATAATAATAATAATAATAATAATAGTAATAAAAGAAATAATAATAATAATGATAATAATACTTATAATAATGAATTTCTTTCTAAATTAAAGCTTAGTTTTTCTAAGCAAAAATGATGCTTATTTTGTGTGTTATATGAGCGTTTTCTCATTTCTATGCAAGAGATCATCTGTGATCTGTGTTTTTAGGCAAGAAATTGAATAAAATTAATAACTCATTTTAAAACTGGTATAAAAACATTTACTATACAAAAGTTAATAATAATAATAATAATAATAATAATAATAATAATAATAATAATAATAGTAATAAAAGAAACAATAATAATAATAATAATAATAATAATGATAATAAAACTTATAATAATAAATTTCTATCTAAATTAAAGCTTAGTTTTTCTAAGCAAAAATGATGCTTATTTTGTGTTATCTGAGCGTTTTCTCATTTCTATGCAAGAGATCATCTGTGATCTGTGTTTTTAGGCAAGAAATTGTCTAAAATTAATAACTCATTTTAAAACTGGTATAAAAACATTTACTATACAAAAGTTATAATCGGTCTTTAATAATAATAATATTAATAATAATAATAATAATAATAATAATAATAATAATAATAATAATAATAATAATAATAATAATAATAATAATAGTAATAATAATAATAAAAATAATAGTAATAATAATAATAATAATAAAAATAAAAATAATAGTAGTAGTAAAAGTAAGCTTAGTTTTCTAAGCCAAAATGAAGCTTATTTTGTGTTATATGAGCGTTTTCTCATTTCTATGCAAAAGATCATGTGTGATCTGTGTTTTAAGTTGTGTCAGAATACGACGTTTTCTGTCTGTTTAATATAAGTTTTTAATAATAATAATAATAATAATAATAATAATAATAATAATAATAATAATAATAATAATAATAACAATAATAATAATAATAATAATAATAATAATAATAATAATAATAGTAATAGTAACAAAAGTAATAATAATAATAATACTTTTAAAAAGGAAAAATGGAGCTTATTTTGTGTGTTACATGAGCGTTTTCTCATTTTTATGCAAAAGATCATGTGTGATCTGTGTTTTTAGGCAATCTAAGCCATTTTATAGTTTTTAATATTTAACAAAAATTTGCTTTAAAATAAAATGTTTGAAAAACCGAAATTAAACTAAATTTATTGTGTCTAACACTTTAGTAGAGGAAAAAGGAGGAGACATAAAAGTCACTAAAGTCTTAAAGTTGTCTTTAGTCGTCATATTAATAACAATAACATTTATAATAACAATACTAGTAGTACTAAATTTGCTTATATGCAAGCGCTTAATTAAGGTAACAGTTTTTTTGTTTTTTGCCTATATCTCGAAAACAGTTACTCCTATCAATTTTTACTTTTTCACCAAAATTAAAGGTGATAAAATTTCCTACAAAATAGTTATTTGCATTTTTCATGTAGAACTAACCATAAGCGAGATATAAGTTTGAAAATAATTATTAATTAAAAAAAAGTGTTTTAACAGAAAATGTCTTGTGATTTAAAATACACTTAATTTGTTGGGTCCAGTACTTTATTAGAAGAAAAAGGAGGTGACATAAAAGTCACTGAAGTCTTCAGAGTCGTTTTTAAATGCTGCATTTTTGACTTCGTCTCAAACATTGAAAACTGAATTACATTTTTGTTCAGTAACAGTTACAGTTTTCTTATTGGTTTTTTGCTTATATCTCTAAAACAGTTACTCCTATCAAATTTTATCTTTCTTTCAAAATTAAAGCTGATAAAATTTCCAACAAAATAGTTATTTACATTTTTCTTGTAGGACCAAGCATAAACGAGTTATAGAGTTGGATATAAATAATATTTAACAAAAATTTGCTTTAAAATAAAATGCTTGAAAAACCGGAATTAAACTAAATTAATTGTGTCTAACACTTTAGTAGAGGAAAAAGGAGAAGACATAAAAGTCACTAAATGTTTCAGAGTCGTCTTTAGTCGTCATATTAATAACAATAACATTAATAATAATAATACTAATAGTACTAAATTTGCTTATATGCAAACGCTTAGTTAACGTAACATTTTTTTGGTTTCTTGCTTATATCTCGAAAACAGTTACTCCTATCAATTTTTATCTTTTTTTCAAAATTAAAGCTAATAAAATTTCCTACAAAATAGTTATTTGCATTTTTTTGTAGGACCAACCATAAGCGAGTTATAGAGTTGGATATAAATAATATTTAACAAAAATTTGCTTTAAAATAAAATGTTTGAAAAACCGAAATTAAACTAAATTAATTGAGTCTAACACTTTAGTAGAGGAAAAAGAAAAAGACATAAAAGTCACTAAAGGTTTCAGAGTTGTCTTTAGTTGTCATATTAATAACAATAACATTAATAATAATAATACTAATAGTACTAAATATGCTTATATGCAAACGCTTAATTAAGGTAACAGTGTTTTGGTTTCTTGCTTATGTCTCGAAAACAGTTACTCCTATCAATTTTTATCTTTTTACTAAAATTCAAGCTGATAAAATTTCCTACAAAATAGTCATTTGCATTTTTCATGTAGGACTAACCATAAGCGAGATATATGATTGAAAATAATTAATATTTAAAAAAAAGTGCTTTAACAGAAAATGTCTTGTGATTTAAAATACACTTAATTTATTGGGTCCAATACTTTATTAGAAGAAAAAGGAAGTGACATAAAAGTCACTGAAGTCTTCAAAGTCGTTTTTAAATGCTGCAGTTTCGTCTTCGTCTCAAACATTGAAAACTGAATTACATTTTTGTTCAGTAACAGTCACAGTTTTCTTATTGGTTTTTTGCTTATATCTCGAAAACAGTTACTCCTATCAATTTTTATCTTTCTGTCAAAATTAAAGCTGATAAAATTTCCTACAAAATAGTTATTTGCATTTTTCTTGTAGGACCAACCATAAGCGAGTTATAGAGTTGAATATAAATAATATTTAACAAAAATTTGCTTTAAAATAAAATGTTTGAAAAACTGAAATTAAACTAATTTAATTGTGTCTAACACTTTAGTAGAGGAAAAAGAAGAAGACATAAAAGTCACTAAAGGTTTCAAAGTTGTCTTTAATCGTCATATTAATAACAATAACATTAATAATAATAATACTAATAGTACTAAATTTGCTTATATGCAAACGCTTAATTAAGGTAACAGTGTTTTGGTTTCTTGCTCATATCTCGAAAACAGTTACTCCTATCAATTTTTATCTTTTTACTAAAATTCAAGCTGATAAAATTTCCTACAAAATAGTTATTTGCATTTTTTATGTAGGACTAACCATAAGCGAGATATAAGATTGAAAATAATTAATATTTAAAAAAGAAGTGCTCTAACAGAAAATGTCTTGTGATTTAAAATACACTTAATTTATTAGGTCCAATACTTTATTAAAAAAAAAAGGGGGTGACATATAAGTCACTGAAGTCTTCAGAGTCGATTTTAAATGCTGCATTTTCGTCTTCGTCTCAAACATTGAAAACTGAATTACATTTTTGTTCTGAAACGGTAACAGTTTTTACTTTGGTTTTTTGCTTATATCTCGAAAACAGTTACTCCTATCAATTTTTATCTTTCTTTCAAAATTAAAGCTGATAACATTTCCTACAAAATAGTTATTTGCATTTTTCTTGTAGGACCAACCATAAGCGAGTTATAAAGTTAGATATAAATAATATTTAACAAAAACTTGCTTAAAAATAAAATGTTTGAAATACTGAAATTAAACTAAATTAATTGTGTCTAACACTTTAGTAGAGAAAAAAGAAAAAGACATAAAAGTCACCAAAGTCTTCAGAATCGTTTTTAGTCGTCATATTAATAACAATAACATTAATAACAATAATACTAATAGTACTAAATCTGCTTATATGCAAGCGCTTTATTAAGGTAACAGTTTTTTGGTTTCTTGCTTATATCTCGAAAACAGTTACTCCTATGAATTTTTGTCTTTTTTTCAAAATTAAAGCTGATAAAATATTCTACAAAATAGTTATTTACATTTTTCTTGTAGGACCAACCATAAGCGAGTTATAGAGTTGGATATAAATAATATTTAACAAAAATTTGCTTTAAAATAAAATGTTTGAAAAACTGAAATTAAACTAATTTAACTGTGTCTAACACTTTAGTAGAGAAAAAAGGAAAAGACATAAAAGTCACTAAAGGTTTCAGAGTTGTCTTTAGTTGTCATATTAATAACAATAACATTAATAATAATAATACTAATAGTACTAAATTTGCTTATATGCAAACGCTTAATTAAGGTAACAGTGTTTTGGTTTCTTGCTTATATCTCGAAAACAGTTACTCCTATCAATTTTTATCTTTTTACTAAAATTCAAGCTGATAAAATTTCCTACAAAATAGTTATTTGCATTTTTCATGTAGGACTAACCATAAGCGAGATATATGATTGAAAATAATTAATATTTAAAAAAAAAGTGCTTTAACAGAAAATGTCTTGTGATTTAAAATACACTTAATTTATTAGGTCCAATACTTTATTAAAAAAAAAAAGGGGGTGACATATAAGTCACTGAAGTCTTCAGAGTCGATTTTAAATGCTGCATTTTCGTCTTCGTCTCAAACATTGAAAACTGAATTACATTTTTGTTCTGAAACGGTAACAGTTTTTACTTTGGTTTTTTGCTTATATCTCGAAAACAGTTACTCCTATCAATTTTTATCTTTCTTTCAAAATTAAAGCTGATAACATTTCCTACAAAATAGTTATTTGCATTTTTCTTGTAGGACCAACCATAAGCGAGTTATAAAGTTGGATATAAATAATATTTAACAAAAACTTGCTTAAAAATAAAATGTTTGAAATACTGAAATTAAACTAAATTAATTGTGTCTAACACTTTAGTTGAGAAAAAAGAAAAAGACATAAAAGTCACCAAAGTCTTCAAAATCGTTTTTAGTCGTCATATTAATAACAATAACATTAACAATAATAATACTAATAGTACTAAATCTGCTTATATGCAAGCGCTTTATTAAGGTAACAGTTTTTTGGTTTCTTGCTTATATCTCGAAAACAGTTACTCCTATGAATTTTTGTCTTTTTTTCAAAATTAAAGCTGATAAAATTTCCTACAAAATAGTTATTTGCATTTTTCTTGTAGGACCAACCATAAGCGAGTTATAGAGTTGGATATAAATAATTTTTAACAAAAATTTGCTTTAAAATAAAATGTTTGAAAAACTGAAATTAAACTAATTTAATTGTGTCTAACACTTTAGTAGAGGAAAAAGGAAAAGACATAAAAGTCACTAAAGGTTTCAGAGTTGTCTTTAGTTGTCATATTAATAACAATAACATTAATAATAATAATACTAATAGTACTAAATTTGCTTATATGCAAACGCTTAATTAAGGTAACAGTGTTTTGGTTTCTTGCTTATATCTCGAAAACAGTTACTCCTATCAATTTTTATCTTTTTACTAAAATTCAAGCTGATAAAATTTCCTATAAAATAGTTATTTGCATTTTTCATGTAGGACTAACCATAAGCGAGATATATGATTGAAAATAATTAATATTTAAAAAAAAGTGCTTTAACAGAAAATGTCTTGTGATTTAAAATACACTTAATTTATTGGGTCCAATACTTTATTAGAAGAAAAAGGAAGTGACATAAAAGTCACTGAAGTTTTCAGAGTCGTTTTTAAATGCTGCAGTTTCGTCTTCGTCTCAAACATTGAAAACTGAATTACATTTTTGTTCAGTAACAGTCACAGTTTTCTTATTGGTTTTTTGCTTATATCTCGAAAACAGTTACTCCTATCAATTTTTATCTTTCTGTCAAAATTAAAGCTGATAAAATTTCCTACAAAATAAATATTTGCATTTTTCTTGTAGGACCAACCATAAGCGAGTTATAGAGTTGGATATAAATAATATTTAACAAAAATTTGCTTTAAAATAAAATGTTTGAAAAACTGAAATTAAACTAATTTAATTGTGTCTAACACTTTAGTAGAGGAAAAAGAAGAAGACATAAAAGTCACTAAAGGTTTCAAAGTTGTCTTTAATCGTCATATTAATAACAATAACATTAATAATAATAATACTAATAGTACTAAATTTGCTTATATGCAAACGCTTAATTAAGGTAACAGTGTTTTGGTTTCTTGCTCATATCTCGAAAACAGTTACTCCTATCAATTTTTATCTTTCTTTCAAAATTAAAGCTGATAACATTTCCTACAAAATAGTTATTTGCATTTTTCTTGTGGGACCAACCATAAGCGAGTTATAAAGTTGGATATAAATAATATTTAACAAAAACTTGCTTAAAAATAAAATGTTTGAAATACTGAAATTAAACTAAATTAATTGTGTCTAACACTTTAATAGAG
Organism: Tribolium castaneum; assembly: GCF_031307605.1. Classification (NCBI taxonomy): domain Eukaryota; kingdom Metazoa; phylum Arthropoda; class Insecta; order Coleoptera; family Tenebrionidae; genus Tribolium; species Tribolium castaneum. The sequence goes on from NW_026986632.1 coordinate 949,224, forward strand.
AAAAAAGAAAAAGACATAAAAGTCACCAAAGTCTTCAGAATCGTTTTTAGTCGTCATATTAATAACAATAACATTAATAATAATATTACTAATAGTACTAAATCTGCTTATATGCAAGCGCTTTATTAAGGTAACAGTTTTTTGGTTTCTTGCTTATATCTCGAAAACAGTTACTCCTATAAATTTTTGTCTTTTTTTCAAAATTAAAGCTGATAAAATTTCCTACAAAATAGTTATTTGCATTTTTCTTGTAGGACCAACCATAAGCGAGTTATAGAGTTGGATATAAATACTTTTTAACAAAAATTTGCTTTAAAATAAAATGTTTGAAAAACTGAAATTAAACTAATTTAATTGTGTCTAACACTTTAGTAGAGGAAAAAGGAAAAGACATAAAAGTCACTAAAGGTTTCAGAGTTGTCTTTAGTTGTCATATTAATAACAATAACATTAATAATAATAATACTAATAGTACTAAATTTGCTTATATGCAAACGCTTAATTAAGGTAACAGTGTTTTGGTTTCTTGCTTATATCTCGAAAACAGTTACTCCTATCAATTTTTATCTTTTTACTAAAATTCAAGCTGATAAAATTTCCTATAAAATAGTTATTTGCATTTTTCATGTAGGGCTAACCATAAGCGAGATATATGATTGAAAATAATTAATATTTAAAAAAAAAGTGCTTTAACAGAAAATGTCTTGTGATTTAAAATACACTTAATTTATTGGGTCCAATACTTTATTAGAAGAAAAAGGAAGTGACATAAAAGTCACTGAAGTCTTCAGAGTCGTTTTTAAATGCTGCAGTTTCGTCTTCGTCTCAAACATTGAAAACTGAATTACATTTTTGTTCAGTAACAGTCACAGTTTTCTTATTGGTTTTTTGCTTATATCTCGAAAACAGTTACTCCTATCAATTTTTATCTTTCTGTCAAAATTAAAGCTGATAAAATTTCCTACAAAATATTTATTTGCATTTTTCTTGTAGGACCAACCATAAGCGAGTTATAGAGTTGGATATAAATAATATTTAACAAAAATTTGCTTTAAAATAAAATGTTTGAAAAACTGAAATTAAACTAATTTAATTGTGTCTAACACTTTAGTAGAGGAAAAAGAAGAAGACATAAAAGTCACTAAAGGTTTCAAAGTTGTCTTTAATCGTCATATTAATAACAATAACATTAATAATAATAATACTAATAGTACTAAATTTGCTTATATGCAAACGCTTAATTAAGGTAACAGTGTTTTGGTTTCTTGCTCATATCTCGAAAACAGTTACTCCTATCAACTTTTATCTTTTTACTAAAATTCAAGCTGATAAAATTTCCTACAAAATAATTATTTGCATTTTTTATGTAGGACTAACCATAAGCGAGATATAAGATTGAAAATAATTAATATTTAAAAAAGAAGTGCTTTAACAAAAAATGTCTTGTGATTTAAAATACACTTAATTTATTAGGTCCAATACTTTATTAGAAAAAAAAGGGAGTGACATATAAGTCACTGAAGTCTTCAGAGTCGTTTTTAAATGCTGCAGTTTCGTCTTCGTCTCAAACATTAAAAACTGAATTACATTTTTGTTCAGTAACAGTCACAGTTTTCTTATTGGTTTTTTGCTTATATCTCGAAAACAGTTACTCCTATCAATTTTTATCTTTCTGTCAAAATTAAAGCTGATAAAATTTCCTACAAAATATTTATTTGCATTTTTCTTGTAGGACCAACCATAAGCGAGTTATAGAGTTGGATATAAATAATATTTAACAAAAATTTGCTTTAAAATAAAATGTTTGAAAAACTGAAATTAAACTAATTTAATTGTGTCTAACACTTTAGTAGAGGAAAAAGAAGAAGACATAAAAGTCACTAAAGGTTTCAAAGTTGTCTTTAATCGTCATATTAATAACAATAACATTAATAATAATAATACTAATAGTACTAAATTTGCTTATATGCAAACGCTTAATTAAGGTAACAGTGTTTTGGTTTCTTGCTCATATCTCGAAAACAGTTACTCCTATCAACTTTTATCTTTTTACTAAAATTCAAGCTGATAAAATTTCCTACAAAATAATTATTTGCATTTTTTATGTAGGACTAACCATAAGCGAGATATAAGATTGAAAATAATTAATATTTAAAAAAGAAGTGCTTTAACAAAAAATGTCTTGTGATTTAAAATACACTTAATTTATTGGGTCCAATACTTTATTAGAAGAAAAAGGAAGTGACATAAAAGTCACTGAAGTCTTCAGAGTCGTTTTTAAATGCTGCAGTTTCGTCTTCGTCTCAAACATTGAAAACTGAATTACATTTTTGTTAAGTAACAGTCACAGTTTTCTTATTGGTTTTTTGCTTATATCTCGAAAACAGTTACTCCTATCAATTTTTATCTTTCTGTCAAAATTAAAGCTGATAAAATTTCCTACAAAATATTTATTTGCATTTTTCTTGTAGGACCAACCATAAGCGAGTTATAGAGTTGGATATAAATAATATTTAACAAAAATTTGCTTTAAAAGAAAATGTTTGAAAAACTGAAATTAAACTAATTTAATTGTGTCTAACACTTTAGTAGAGGAAAAAGAAGAAGACATAAAAGTCACTAAAGGTTTCAAAGTTGTCTTTAATCGTCATATTAATAACAATAACATTAATAATAATAATACTAATAGTACTAAATTTGCTTATATGCAAACGCTTAATTAAGGTAACAGTGTTTTGGTTTCTTGCTCATATCTCGAAAACAGTTACTCCTATCAACTTTTATCTTTTTACTAAAATTCAAGCTGATAAAATTTCCTACAAAATAATTATTTGCATTTTTTATGTAGGACTAACCATACGCGAGATATAAGATTGAAAATAATTAATATTTAAAAAAGAAGTGCTTTAACAAAAAATGTCTTGTGATTTAAAATACACTTAATTTATTAGGTCCAATACTTTATTAGAAAAAAAAGGGAGTGACATATAAGTCACTGAAGTCTTCAGAGTCGTTTTTAAATGCTGCAGTTTCGTCTTCGTCTCAAACATTGAAAACTGAATTACATTTTTGTTCAGTAACAGTCACAGTTTTCTTATTGGTTTTTTGCTTATATCTCGAAAACAGTTACTCCTATCAATTTTTATCTTTCTGTCAAAATTAAAGCTGATAAAATTTCCTACAAAATATTTATTTGCATTTTTCTTGTAGGACCAACCATAAGCGAGTTATAGAGTTGGATATAAATAATATTTAACAAAAATTTGCTTTAAAATAAAATGTTTGAAAAACTGAAATTAAACTAATTTAATTGTGTCTAACACTTTAGTAGAGAAAAAAGAAGAAGACATAAAAGTCACTAAAGGTTTCAAAGTTGTCTTTAATCGTCATATTAATAACAATAACATTAATAATAATAATACTAATAGTACTAAATTTGCTTATATGCAAACGCTTAATTAAGGTAACAGTGTTTTGGTTTCTTGCTCATATCTCGAAAACAGTTACTCCTATCAATTTTTATCTTTCTGTCAAAATTAAAGCTGATAAAATTTCCTACAAAATAAATATTTGCATTTTTCTTGTAGGACCAACCATAAGCGAGTTATAGAGTTGGATATAAATAATATTTAACAAAAATTTGCTTTAAAATAAAATGTTTGAAAAACTGAAATTAAACTAATTTAATTGTGTCTAACACTTTAGTAGAGGAAAAAGAAGAAGACATAAAAGTCACTAAAGGTTTCAAAGTTGTCTTTAATCGTCATATTAATAACAATAACATTAATAATAATAATACTAATAGTACTAAAATTGCTTATATGCAAACGCTTAATTAAGGTAACAGTGTTTTGGTTTCTTGCTCATATCTCGAAAACAGTTACTCCTATCAATTTTTATCTTTCTTTCAAAATTAAAGCTGATAACATTTCCTACAAAATAGTTATTTGCATTTTTCTTGTGGGACCAACCATAAGCGAGTTATAAAGTTGGATATAAATAATATTTAACAAAAACTTGCTTAAAAATAAAATGTTTGAAATACTGAAATTAAACTAAATTAATTGTGTCTAACACTTTAATAGAGAAAAAAGAAAAAGACATAAAAGTCACCAAAGTCTTCAGAATCGTTTTTAGTCGTCATATTAATAACAATAACATTAATAATAATATTACTAATAGTACTAAATCTGCTTATATGCAAGCGCTTTATTAAGGTAACAGTTTTTTGGTTTCTTGCTTATATCTCGAAAACAGTTACTCCTATAAATTTTTGTCTTTTTTTCAAAATTAAAGCTGATAAAATTTCCTACAAAATAGTTATTTGCATTTTTCTTGTAGGACCAACCATAAGCGAGTTATAGAGTTGGATATAAATACTTTTTAACAAAAATTTGCTTTAAAATAAAATGTTTGAAAAACTGAAATTAAACTAATTTAATTGTGTCTAACACTTTAGTAGAGGAAAAAGGAAAAGACATAAAAGTCACTAAAGGTTTCAGAGTTGTCTTTAGTTGTCATATTAATAACAATAACATTAATAATAATAATACTAATAGTACTAAATTTGCTTATATGCAAACGCTTAATTAAGGTAACAGTGTTTTGGTTTCTTGCTTATATCTCGAAAACAGTTACTCCTATCAATTTTTATCTTTTTACTAAAATTCAAGCTGATAAAATTTCCTATAAAATAGTTATTTGCATTTTTCATGTAGGGCTAACCATAAGCGAGATATATGATTGAAAATAATTAATATTTTAAAAAAAAGTGCTTTAACAGAAAATGTCTTGTGATTTAAAATACACTTAATTTATTGGGTCCAATACTTTATTAGAAGAAAAAGGAAGTGACATAAAAGTCACTGAAGTCTTCAGAGTCGTTTTTAAATGCTGCAGTTTCGTCTTCGTCTCAAACATTGAAAACTGAATTACATTTTTGTTCAGTAACAGTCACAGTTTTCTTAATGGTTTTTTGCTTATATCTCGAAAACAGTTACTCCTATCAATTTTTATCTTTTTGTCAAAATTAAAGCTGATAAAATTTCCTACAAAATATTTATTTGCATTTTTCTTGTAGGACCAACCATAAGCGAGTTATAGAGTTGGATATAAATAATATTTAACAAAAATTTGCTTTAAAATAAAATGTTTGAAAAACTGAAATTAAACTAATTTAATTGTGTCTAACACTTTAGTAGAGGAAAAAGAAGAAGACATAAAAGTCACTAAAGGTTTCAAAGTTGTCTTTAATCGTCATATTAATAACAATAACATTAATAATAATAATACTAATAGTACTAAATTTGCTTATATGCAAACGCTTAATTAAGGTAACAGTGTTTTGGTTTCTTGCTCATATCTCGAAAACAGTTACTCCTATCAACTTTTATCTTTTTACTAAAATTCAAGCTGATAAAATTTCCTACAAAATAATTATTTGCATTTTTTATGTAGGACTAACCATAAGCGAGATATAAGATTGAAAATAATTAATATTTAAAAAAGAAGTGCTTTAACAAAAAATGTCTTGTGATTTAAAATACACTTAATTTATTAGGTCCAATACTTTATTAGAAAAAAAAAGGGAGTGACATATAAGTCACTGAAGTCTTCAGAGTCGATTTTAAATGCTGCATTTTCGTCTTCGTCTCAAACATTGAATACTGAATTACATTTTTGTTCTGAAACGGTAACAGTTTTTACTTTGGTTTTTTGCTTATATCTCGAAAACAGTTACTCCTATCAATTTTTATCTTTCTTTCAAAATTAAAGCTGATAACATTTCCTACAAAATAGTTATTTGCATTTTTCTTGTAGGACCAACCATAAGCGAGTTATAAAGTTGGATATAAATAATATTTAACAAAAACTTGCTTAAAAATAAAATGTTTGAAATACTGAAATTAAACTAAATTAATTGTGTCTAACACTTTAGTAGAGAAAAAAGAAAAAGACATAAAAGTCACCAAAGTCTTCAAAATCGTTTTTAGTCGTCATATTAATAACAATAACATTAATAATAATAATACTAATAGTACTAAATCTGCTTATATGCAAGCGCTTTATTAAGGTAAGTTTTTTGGTTTCTTGCTTATATCTCGAAAACAGTTACTCCTATGAATTTTTGTCTTTCTTGTCTTCTTCTTTTTCCTCTACTAAAGTGTTAGACACAATTAAATTAGTTTAACTTCAGTTTTTCAAACATTTTATTTTAAAGCAAATTTTTGTTAAATATTATTTATATCCAACTCTATAACTCGCTTATGGTTGGTCCTACAAGAAAAATGCACATAACTATTTTGTAGGAAATTTTATCAGCTTTAATTTTGAAAAAAAGATAAAAATTGATAGGAGTAACTGTTTTCGAGATATAAGCAAAAAACCAATAAGAAAACTGTGACTGTTACTGAACAAAAATGTAATTCGGTTTTCAATGTTTGAGACGAAGACGAAACTGCAGCATTTAAAAACGACTCTGAAGACTTCAGTGATTTTTATGTCACTTCCTTTTTCTTCTAATAAAGTATTGGACCCAATAAATTAAGTGTATTTTAAATCACAAGACATTTTCTGTTAAAGCACTTTTTTTTTAAATATTAATTATTTTCAATCATATATCTCGCTTATGTTTAGTCCTACATGAAAAATGCAAATAACTATTTTGTAGGAAATTTTATCAGCTTGAATTTTAGTAAAAAGATAAAAATTGATAGGAGTAACTGTTTTCGAGATATAAGCAAGAAACCAAAACACTGTTACCTTAATTAAGCGTTTGCATATAAGCAAATTTAGTACTATTAGTATTATTATTATTAATGTTATTGTTATTAATATGACAACTAAAGACAACTCTGAAACCTTTAGTGACTTTTATGTCTTTTCCTTTTTTCTCTACTAAAATGTTAGACACAGTTAAATTAGTTTAATTTCAGTTTTTCAAACATTTTATTTTAAAGCAAATTTTTGTTAAATATTATTTATATCCAACTCTATACTCGTTTATGGTTGGTCCTACAAGAAAAATGCAAATAACTATTTTGTAGAATATTTTATCAGCTTTAATTTTGAAAGAAAGACAAAAATTCATAGGAGTAACTGTTTTCGAGATATAAGCAAGAAACCAAAAAACTGTTACCTTAATAAAGCGCTTGCATATAAGCAGATTTAGTACTATTAGTATTATTATTATTAATGTTATTGTTATTAATATGACGACTAAAAACGATTCTGAAGACTTTGGTGACTTTTATGTCTTTTTCTTTTTTCTCTACTAAAGTGTTAGACATAATTAATTTAGTTTAATTTCAGTATTTCAAACATTTTATTTTTAAGCAAGTTTTTGTTAAATATTATTTATATCCAACTTTATAACTCGCTTATGGTTGGTCTTACAAGAAAAATGCAAATAACTATTTTGTAGGAAATTTTATCAGCTTTAATTTTGAAAGAAAGATAAAAATTGATAGGAGTAACTGTTTTCGAGATATAAGCAAAAAACCAATAAGAAAACTGTGACTGTTACTGAACAAAAATGTAATTCGGTTTTCAATGTTTGAGACGAAGACAAAACTGCAGCATTTAAAAACGACTCTGAAGACTTCAGTGACTTTTATGTCACTTCCTTTTTCTTCTAATAAAGTATTGGACCTAATAAATTAAGTGTATTTTAAATCACAAGACATTTTCTGTTAAAGCACTTCTTTTTTAAATATTAATTATTTTCAATCTTATATCTCGCTTATGGTTAGTCCTACATAAAAAATGCAAATAACTATTTTGTAGGAAATTTTATCAGCTTGAATTTTAGTGAAAAGACAAAAATTGATAGGAGTAACTGTTTTCGAGATATGAGCAAGAAACCAAAACACTGTTACCTTAATTAAGCGTTTGCATATAAGCAAATTTAGTACTATTAGTATTATTATTATTAATGTTATTGTTATTAATATGACGATTAAAGACAACTTTGAAACCTTTAGTGACTTTTATGTCTTCTTCTTTTTCCTCTACTAAAGTGTTAGACACAATTAAATTAGTTTAATTTCAGTTTTTCAAACATTTTATTTTAAAGCAAATTTTTGTTAAATATTATTTATATCCAACTCTATAACTCGCTTATGGTTGGTCCTACAAGAAAAATGCAAATAACTATTTTGTAGGAAATTTTATCAGCTTTAATTTTGACAGAAAGATAAAAATTGATAGGAGTAACTGTTTTCGAGATATAAGCAAAAAACCAATAAGAAAACTGTGACTGTTACTGAACAAAAATGTAATTCAGTTTTCAATGTTTGAGACGAAGACGAAACTGCAGCATTTAAAAACGACTTTAAAGACTTCAGTGACTTTTATGTCACTTCCTTTTTCTTCTAGTAAAGTATTGGACCCAATAAATTAAGTGTATTTTAAATCACAAGACATTTTCTGTTAAAGCACTTTTTTTTTTAAATATTAATTATTTTCAATCATATATCTCGCTTATGGTTAGTCCTACATGAAAAATGCAAATAACTATTTTGTAGGAAATTTTATCAGCTTGAATTTTAGTAAAAAGATAAAAATTGATAGGAGTAACTGTTTTTGAGATATAAGCAAGAAACCAAAACACTGTTACCTTAATTAAGCGTTTGCATATAAGCAAATTTAGTACTATTAGTATTATTATTATTAATGTTATTGTTATTAATATGACAACTAAAGACAACTCTGAAACCTTTAGTGACTTTTATGTCTTTTTCTTTTTCCTCTACTAAAGTGTTAGACTCAATTAATTTAGTTTAATTTCGGTTTTTCAAACATTTTATTTTAAAGCAAATTTTTGTTAAATATTATTTATATCCAACTCTATAACTCGCTTATGGTTGGTCCTACAAAAAAATGCAAATAACTATTTTGTAGGAAATTTTATCAGCTTTAATTTTGAAAAAAAGATAAAAATTGATAGGAGTAACTGTTTTCGAGATATAAGCAAGAAACCAAAAAAATGTTACGTTAATTAAGCGTTTGCATATAAGCAAATTTAGTACTATTAGTATTATTATTATTAATGTTATTGTTATTAATATGACGACTAAAGACAACTCTGAAACCTTTAGTGACTTTTATGTCTTTTTCTTTTTCCTCTACTAAAGTGTTAGACACAATTAATTTAGTTTAATTCCGGTTTTTCAAGCATTTTATTTTAAAGCAAATTTTTGTTAAATATTATTTATATCCAACTCTATAACTCGTTTATGCTTGGTCCTACAAGAAAAATGTAAATAACTATTTTGTTGGAAATTTTATCAGCTTTAATTTTGAAAGAAAGATAAAATTTGATAGGAGTAACTGTTTTCGAGATATAAGCAAAAAACCAATAAGAAAACTGTAACTGTTACTGAACAAAAATGTAATTCAGTTTTCAATGTTTGAGACGAAGTCAAAAATGCAGCATTTAAAAACGACTCTGAAGACTTCAGTGACTTTTATGTCACCTCCTTTTTCTTCTAATAAAGTATTGGACCCAACAAATTAAGTGTATTTTAAATCACAAGACATTTTCTGTTAAAACACTTTTTTTTAATTAATAATTATTTTCAAACTTATATCTCGCTTATGGTTAGTTCTACATGAAAAATGCAAATAACTATTTTGTAGGAAATTTTATCACCTTTAATTTTGGTGAAAAAGTAAAAATTGATAGGAGTAACTGTTTTCGAGATATAGGCAAAAAACAAAAAAACTGTTACCTTAATTAAGCGCTTGCATATAAGCAAATTTAGTACTACTAGTATTGTTATTATAAATGTTATTGTTATTAATATGACGACTAAAGACAACTTTAAGACTTTAGTGACTTTTATGTCTTCTCCTTTTTCCTCTACTAAAGTGTTAGACACAATTAATTTAGTTTAATTTCGGTTTTTCAAACATTTTATTTTAAAGCAAATTTTTGTTAAATATTAAAAACTATAAATTGGCTTAGATTGCCTAAAAACACAGATCACACATGATCTTTTGCATAAAAATGAGAAAACGCTCATGTAACACACAAAATAAGCTCCATTTTTCCTTTTTAAAAGTATTATTATTATTATTACTTTTGTTACTATTACTATTATTATTATTATTATTATTATTATTATTGTTATTATTATTATTATTATTATTATTATTATTATTATTATTATTATTATTATTATTATTATTATTATTATTATTAAAAACTTATATTAAACAGACAGAAAACGTCGTATTCTGACACAACTTAAAACACAGATCACACATGATCTTTTGCATAGAAATGAGAAAACGCTCATATAACACAAACTAAGCTTACTTTTACTACTACTATTATTTTTATTTTTATTATTATTATTATTATTACTATTATTTTTATTATTATTATTACTATTATTATTATTATTATTATTATTATTATTATTATTATTATTATTATTATTATTATTATTATTAATATTATTATTATTAAAGACCGATTATAACTTTTGTATAGTAAATGTTTTTATACCAGTTTTAAAATGAGTTATTAATTTTAGACAATTTCTTGCCTAAAAACACAGATCACAGATGATCTCTTGCATAGAAATGAGAAAACGCTCAGATAACACAAAATAAGCATCATTTTTGCTTAGAAAAACTAAGCTTTAATTTAGAAAGGAATTTATTATTATAAGTATTATTATCATTATTATTATTATTATTATTATTATTATTATTATTATTATTATTATTATTATTATTATTATTGTTTCTTTTATTACTATTATTATTATTATTATTATTATTATTATTATTATTATTATTAACTTTTGTATAGTAAATGTTTTTATACTAGTTTTAAAATGAGTTATTAATTTTATTCAATTTCTTGCCTAAAAACACAGATCACAGATGATCTCTTGCATAGAAATGAGAAAACGCTCATATAACACACAAAATAAGCATCATTTTTGCTTAGAAAAACTAAGCTTTAATTTAGAAAGAAATTCATTATTATAAGTATTATTATTATTATTATTATTATTATTATTATTTCTTTTATTACTATTATTATTATTATTATTATTATTATTACTATTATTATTATTATTATTATTATTAACTTTTGTATAGTAAATGTTTTTATACCAGTTTTAAAATGAGTTATTAATTTTAGACAATTTCTTGCCTAAAAATACAGATCACAGATGATTTCTTGCATAGAAATGAGAAAGCGCTCATATAACACACAAAATAAGCTTCATTTTTGCTTATAAAACTAAGCTTACTTTTATTTCTATTATTATTTTTATTATTATTATTATTATTATTATTATTATTATTATTATTATTATTATTATTATTATTATTATTATTATTATTATTATTATTATTATTGTTATTATTATTATTATTATTATTATTGTTATTATTATTATTATTATTAAAAACTTATATTAAACAGACAGAAAACGTCGTATTCTGACACAAAAAAACGAATTACGTTATAGACTTGACGAGAACGGCGTATCTCGGACTCTTATAGGACTCTTATAGGGTCAAAAATTATCAGTTTGGATTAAAACAAATTATTTTTGTTGACTCTCAGTCTGAATTGTTCATCAGTTCAAACAAAAACGGCTTACTTTAGACGATCTTTTGCTTTGAACAAGAAAACTTACATCGAACAGACTAAAAACGTATTAATCTGGCATAAAAGAGCAATTTATGTATCACTTTGGATAAAGGCAGCTAATCCTATTCGTTTCATTGCTTAAAATAGACAAAATTGTTAATAAATCTAACAAAAACGCTGTATTCTAGCACAAAATACTAATTACATTATAGTTTCGACGAGAATAGCTAATTTGGAATGATTCTATGCTTCCAAACAAGTAAATTTTTAATAAACAGATGCCAAACATCATGTTTTGTCCTATAAAGACATTTTATATTGCAGTTTGTATTAAAACAAAATATTTTCGTTGATTCTTTGTTAGAAGCAGCAAACCTAACATTAAAGAATCTGAAAACTTTGTATTCGGACACAAACCACCGAATTTTGTTTCAGTTTAGACAAAAACGGTTGATTTTCGACAATATTTTGCTTTGAACAAGAAAGCTTATATCAAACTGACTAAAAACGTCTTATTTTAGCACAAAACAAAAGATTTGCGTTATAGTCTTAAAGCTGATTCATGCCACAGTTTGGATAAAAACCAATTATTTTTGTTAATTCATTGTTACAAACAAGAAACCTTACATCAAAGAAACTGAAAACCCCTTATTTAGGCACAGAAATTCGAATTACGTTTCAGTCTGGACAAAAACTGCTTATTTTAGACGATCCTTTGTTTTGAACACGAAAACTTACATTAAAAAGATTAAAAACGTCTTATTCTGGCTGAAAACTGCAAATTATATATTACTCTAGATAAATGCAATTTATCCTAATTACTCCTTTACTTAGAATAGAGTAAACTTGTATAAAACTTAATGAAAACTTTAAATTTCGTCTCAAAGAAATAATTTACGTTATAGTTTTGACCAGCACTGTTTATTTCAAACAAAATTATGATTCGAAACTAATGAACTTTTATGGGGCAGATGCAAAACCACATATTACCATATAAAGCGTTGTTTTAAAGCAAAGTATTACCTTTTGCAACAAGAAATTTCACGTCAAAGAAACTGAAAACTTCGTATCCATACATAAATATCTAATTACGTATCAGTTTAGGCAAATACAGCTTATTTTAAACGATTCCTTGCTATAAACAAGAAAAATTTTATCAAGCATATTGAAAACGTCTTATTCTCGAAAATAAGAGCAAATTATGTATCAGTTTTAACAAAAGCGGATTACTCCGTTTGATTCTATGCTTAGAGTAGAGTAAACTACTATAAAACGTAATGAAAACTCTATATTCAAGCTCAAAAGAACAAATTACGTTATAGTTTTAACAAAAAAAAATATTTCGGACGATTACATACTTCGAAGTAAGCAAACTTTAATTGAACATGTGCAAAAGCTAATACTTTGCTTTAAAATAATGATTTATGTGGTAATATGGTATTTTGCATCTGTCCTATAAAAGTTTACCCGTTTCGCTCCATTAAATCATTAGAAATAAATTATTTTGACACAACAACAACACAAATAATTTGTTTTTGTTTAAACTGTAACATAAGTCGCTCTTATAAAACGAACTAAGACGTTTGGCATCTGTTTAGTGAAAGTTTTCTCGTTTGGGGGCATAAAATCGTTTGAAATTAACAGTTCTGGTCAAAACTATTAAGTAAATTATTTCTTTGTATCACTTTAAAGATTTGCGTTATAGTCTTGACGAGAACTGTTAATTTCAAACGATTCTATGCTTTGAAACCAGTATACTTTCACTGAACAGAGGCAAAACGTCTGATTTCGCCTTTAAAAAACGATTTATGTCACAGTTTGGATTAAAACCAATGATTTTCGTTTATTCATTGTTACAAACAAGAAACCTTACATCAAAGAAACTGAAAACCTCTTATTCAGGCCCAGAAAATCAAATTACGTTTCAGTCTGGACACAAATTGCTTATTTTAGACGATTCTTTCTTTTGAACACGAAAACTTACATTAAAAAGATTAAAAACGTCTTATTCTGGCTCAAAACTGCAAATTATGTATTACTTTGGATAAAAGCAGTTTATCCTGATTACTCCTTTGCTTAGAATAGAGCAAACTTGTATAAAACTTAATGAAAACTTTAAATTTCGTCTCAAAGAAATAATTTACGTTATAGTTTTGACCAGAACTGTTAATTTCAAACGATTTTATGCCCCCAAACGAAAAAACTTTCACTAAACAGATGCCAAACGTCTTAGTTCGTTTTATAAAAACGACATGTTACAGTTTAAACAAAAAAATTATTTTCGTTGTGTCAAAATAATTTATTTCGAATGATTCAATGGAGCGAAACGAGTAAACTTTTATAGGACAGATGCAAAATACCATATTACCACATAAATCGTTATTTCAAAGCAAAGTATTAGCTTTTGCACTTGTTCAATTAAAGTTTGCTTACTTCGAAATATGTAGTCGTCCGAAATATTTTTTTTTTGTCAAAACTATAACGTAATTTGTTCTTTTGAGCTTGAATTTAGAGTTTTCATTACGTTTTATAGTAGTTTACTCTACTCTAAGCATAGAATCAAACAGAGTAATCCGCTTTTGTTAAAACTGATACATAATTTGCTCTTATTTTCGAGAATAAGACATTTTCAATATGTTTGATAAAATTTTTCTTGTTTATAGCAAGGAATCGTTTAAAATAAGCTGTATTTGCCTAAACTGATACGTAATTCGATATTTGTGCATGGATACGATGTTTTCAGTTTCTTTGACGTGAAATTTCTTGTTGCAAAAGGTAATAATTTGCTTTAAAACAACGCTTTATATTGTAATATGTGGTTTTGCATCTGCCCCATAAAAGTTCATTAGTTTCGAATCATAAAATCGTTTGAAATAAACAGTGCTGGTCAAAACTATAACGTAAATTATTTCTTTGAGACGAAATTTAAAGTTTTTATTAAGTTTTATACAACTTTACTCTATTCTAAGTAAAGGAGTAATCAGGATAAATTGCTTTTATCTAGAGTAATATATAATTTGCAGTTTTCAGCCAAAATAAGACGTTTTTAATCTTTTTAATGTAAGTTTTTGTATTCAAAACAAAGGATCGTCTAAAGTAAGCAGTTTTTGTCCAGACTGAAACGTAATTCGAATTTCTGTGCCTGAATAAGGGGTTTTCAGTTACTTTGATGTAAGGTTTCATGTTTGTAACAATGAATTAACGAAAATAATTGGTTTTTATCCAAACTGTGGCATGAATCGTTTTTAAAAGGCGAAATAAGATGTTTTTCCTTTGTACAGTGAAAGTTTACTCGTTTCAAAGCATAGAACCGTTTGAAATTAACAGCTCTCGTTAAGACTATAACGCAAATCTTTTGTTTTGTGCTAAAATAAGACGTTTTTAGTCAGTTTGATATAAGTTTTCTTGTTCAAAGCAAAATATTGTCGAAAATCAACCGTTTTTGTCTAAACTGATACAAAATTCGGTGGTTTGTGTCCGAATACAAAGTTTTCAGATTCTTTAATGTTAGGTTTGCTGCTTCTAACAAAGAATCAAGGAAAATATTTTGTTTTAATACAAACTGCAATATAAAATGTCTTTATAGGACAAAACATGATGTTTGGCATCTGTTTAATAAAAATTTACTCGTTTGGAAGCATAGAATCATTCCAAATAAGCTATTCTCGTCGAAACTATGATGTAATTAGTATTTTGTGCTAGAATACAGCGTTTTTGTTAGATTTATTAACAATTTTGTCTATTTTAAGCAATAAAACGAATAGGATTAGCTGCCTTTATCCGAAGTGATACATAAATTGCTCTTTTATGCCAGATTAATACGTTTTTAGTCTGTTCGATGTAAGTTTTCTTGTTCAAAGCAAAAGATCGTCTAAAATAAGCCGTTTTTGTTTGAACTGATAAACAATTCAGACTGAGACTCAACAAAAATAATTTGTTTTAATCCAAACTGATACTTTTTGACCCTATAAGAGTCCTATAAGAGTCCGAAATACGCCGATCTCGTCAAGTCTATAACGTAATTCGTTTTTTTGTGTCAGAATACGACGTTTTCTGTCTGTTTAATATAAGTTTTTAATAATAATAATAATAACAATAATAATAATAATAATAATAATAATAATAATAATAATAATAATAATAGTAATAATAATAATAATATTAATAATAATAATAATGAAAATAATAATAGTAATAAAAGTAAGCTTAGTTTTCTAAGCAAAAATGAAGCTTATTTTGTGTGTTATATGAGCGTTTTCTCATTTCTATGCAAGAAATCATCTGTGATCTGTGTTTTTAGGCAACAAATTGTCTAAAATTAATAACTCATTTTAAAACTGGTATAAAAACATTTACTATACAAAAGTTATAATCAGTTTTTAATAATAATAAAATTAATAATAATAATAATAATAATAATAATAATAATAATAAAAATAATAATAATAATAATAATAAAAATAATAATAATAATAATAATAATAATAATAATAATAATAGTAATAGTAACATAAGTAATAATAATAATAATACTTTTAATAAGGAAAAATGGGGCTTATTTTGTGTGTTACATGAGCGTTTTCTCATTTCTATGCAAAAGATCATGTGTGATCTGTGTTTTTAGGCAATCTAACCCATTTTATAGTTTTTAATATTTAACAAAAATTTGCTTTAAAATAAAATGTTTGAAAAACTAAAATTAAACTAAATTAATTGTGTCTAACACTTTAGTAGAGGAAAAAGGAGGAGACATAAAAGTCACTAAAGTCTTAGAGTTGTCTTTAGTCGTCATATTAATAACAATAACATTTATAATAACAATACTAGTAGTACTAAATTTGCTTATATGCAAGCGCTTACTTAAGGTAACAGTTTTTTTGTATTTTGCTTATATCTCGAAAACAGTTACTCCTAACAATTTTTACTTTTTCACCAAAATTAAAGGTGATAAAATTTCCAACAAAATAGTTATTTGCATTTTTCATGTAGAACTAACCATAAGCGAGATATAAGTTTGAAAATAATTAATAATTAAAAAAAAGTGTTTTAACAGAAAATGTCTTGTGATTTAAAATACACTTAATTTATTGGGTCCAATACTTTATTAGAAGAAAAAGGAGGTAACATAAAAGTCACTGAAGTCTTCAGAGTCGTTTTTAAATGCTGCATTTTTGTCTTCGTCTCAAACATTGAAAACTGAATTACATTTTTGTTCAGTAACAGTTACAGTTTTCTTATTGGTTTTTTGCTTATATTTCGAAAACAGTTACTCCTATAAAAATAAAAATAAATAAAATGTTTGAAAAACCTAAATTAAACTAAATTAATTAAGACTAACACTTTAGTAGAGGAAAAAAGAGAAGACATAAAAGTCACCAAAGTCTTGAGAGTCGTTTTTAGTCGTCATATTAATAACAATAACATTAATAATAATAATACTAATATTACTAAATTTGCTTATATGCAAGCGGTTAATTAAGGTAACAGTTTCTTGCTTATATCTCAAAAACAGTTACTCCTATCAATTGTTATCTTTTTACTAAAATTAAAGCTGATAAAATTTCCTACAAAATATTTATTTGAATTTTTTATGTAGGACTAACCATAAGCGAGATATAAGTTTGAAAATAATTAATATTTAAAAAAAAAGTGCTTTAACAGAAAATGTCTTGTGATTTAAAATACACTTAATTTATTGGGTCCAATACTTTATTAGAAGAAAAAGGAGGTGACATAAAAGTCACTGAAGTCCTCAGAGTCGTTTTTAAATGCTGCATTTTCGTCTTCGTCTCAAACATTGAAAACTGAATTACATTTTTGTTAAGTAACTGTAACAGTTTTCACTTTGGTTTTTTGCTTATATCTCAAAAACACCAAAATAGTTATTTACATTTTTCTTGTAGGACCAAGCATAAGCAAGTTATAGAGTTGGATATAAATAATATTAAACAAAAAATTGCTTTAAAATAAAATGTTTGACAAACCGAAATTAAACTAAATTAATTGTGTCTAACACTTTAGTAGAGGAAAAAGGAGGAGACATAAAAGTCATTAAAGTCTTCAGAATCGTCTTTAGTCGTCATATTAATAACAATAACATTAATAATAACAATACTATTAGTACTAAATTTGCTTATATGCAAGCGCTTAATTAAGGTAACAGTTTTTTTGTTGTTTGCTTATATCTCAAAAACAGTTACTCCTATCAGTTTTTACCTTTTCACCAAAATTAAAGCTGATAAAATTTCCTTCAAAATCGTTATTTGCATTTTTCATGTAGAACTAACCATAAGCAAGATATAAGTTTGAAAATAATTAATAATTAAAAAAAATGTGCTTTAACAGAAAATGTCTTGTGATTTAAAATACACTTAATTTATTGGGTCCAATACTTAATTAGAAGAAAAAGGAGGTGACAGTAAATGCTGCATTTTCGTCTTCGTCTCAAACATTAAATACTGAATTACACTTTGTTTAGTAACTGTTACAGTTTTCACTTTGGTTTTTTGCTTATATCTCGAAAACAGTTACTCCTATCAATTTTTATCTTTCCTTCAAAATTAAAGCTGATAAAATTTTTTACAAAATAGTTTTTTGCATTTTTTTGTAGGACCAACTATAAGCTAGTTATAGAGTTGGATATAAATAATCTTTAACAACAATTTGATATAAAAATAAAAAAAGATAAAAATTGATAGGAGTAACTGTTTTCGAGATATAAGCAAGAAACCAAAAAACTGTTACCTTAATTAAGCGTTTGCATATAAGCTAATTTAGTACTAATAGTATTATTATTATTAATGTTATTGTTAATAATATGACGACTAAAGACGACTCTGAAACCTTTAGTGACTTCTATGTCTTCTTCTTTTTCCTCTACTAAAGTGTTAGACACAATTAATTTAGTTTAATTTCAGTATTTCAAACATTTTATTTTAAAGCAAATTCTTGTTAAATATTATTTATATCCATCTCTATAACTCGCTTATGCTTGGTCCTACAAGAAAAATGCAAATAACTATTTTGTAGGAAATTTTATCAGCTTTAATTTTAGTAAAAAGATAAAAATTGATAGGAGTAACTGTTTTCGAGATATAAGCAAGAAACCAAAAAACTGTTACCTTAATAAAGCGCTTGCATATAAGCAAATTTAGTACTATTAGTATTATTATTATTAATGTTATTGTTATTAAAATGTCGACTAAAAACGACTCTGAAGACTTTGGTGACTTTTATGTCTTCTCCTTTTTCCTATAGTAAAGAGTTAGACTCAATTAATTTAGTTTAATTTCGGTTTTTCAAACATTTTATT
This sequence comes from Tribolium castaneum, assembly GCF_031307605.1. Classification (NCBI taxonomy): domain Eukaryota; kingdom Metazoa; phylum Arthropoda; class Insecta; order Coleoptera; family Tenebrionidae; genus Tribolium; species Tribolium castaneum. Next base: position 968,156 of record NW_026986632.1, read on the forward strand.
TTAAAGCAAATTTTTGTTGAAGATTATTTATATCCAACTCTATAACTCGCTTATGGTTGGTCTTACCAAAGAAATGCAAACAACTATTTTGTAGGAAATTTTATCAGCTTTAATTTTAGTAAAAAGATAAAAATTTATAGGAGTAACTGTTTTCGAGATATAAGCAAGAAACCAAAACACTGTTATCTTAATTAAGCGTTTGCATATAAACAAATTTAGTACTATTAGTATTATTATCATTAATGTTATTGTTATTAATATGACGACTAAAGACGACTCTGAAACCTTTAGTGACTTTTATGTCTTTTTCTTTTTCCTCTACTAAAGTGTTAGACACAATTAAATTAGTTTAATTTCAGTTTTTCAAACATTTTATTTTAAAGCAAATTTTTGTTAAATATTATTTATATCCAACTCTATAACTCGCTTATGGTTGGTCCTACAAGAAAAATGCAAATAACGATTTTGTAGGAAATTTTATCAGCTTTAATTTTGAAATAAAGATAAAAATTGATAGGAGTAACAGTTTTCGAGATATAAGCAAAAAACCAATAAGAAAACTGTAACTGTTACTGAACAAAAATGTAATTCAGTTTTCAATGTTTGAGACGAAGACGAAAATGCAGCATTTAAAATCGACTCTGAAGACTTCAGTGACTTTTATGTCACCTCCTTTTTCTTCTAATAAACTATTGGACCCAATAAATTAAGTGTATTTTAAATCCCAAGACATTTTCTGTTAAAACACTTTTTTTTTAAATATTAATTATTTTCAAACTTATATCTCGCTTATGGTTAGTCCTACATGAAAAATGCAAATACGTATTTTGTAGGAAATTTTATCAGCTTTAATTTTAGTGAAAAGATAAAAATTGATAGGAGTAACTGTTTTTGAGATATAAGCAAGAAACCAAAAAACGGTTACCTTAATTAAGGGCTTACATATAAGCAAATTTAGTACTAAAAACCACTCTGAAGACTTTGGTGACTTTTATGTCACCTCCTTTTTCTTCTAATAAAGTATTGAACCCATTAAATTAAGTGTATTTTAAATCACAAGACATTTTCTGTTAAAGCACTTTTTCTTTAAATATTAATTATTTTCAAACTTATATCTCGCTTATGGTTAGTTCTACATAAAAAATGCAAATAGCTATTTTGTAGGAAATTTTATCAGCTTTAATTTTAGTAAAAAGATAAAAATTAATAGGAGTAACTGTTTTCGAGATATAAGCAAGAAACCAAAAAACTGTTACCTTAATAAAGCGCTTGCATATAAGCAAATTTAGTACTATTAGTATTATTATTATTAATGTTATTGTTATTAAAATGTCGACTAAAAACGACTCTGAAGACTTTGGTGACTTTTATGTCTTCTCCTTTTTCCTATAGTAAAGAGTTAGACTCAATTAATTTAGTTTAATTTCGGTTTTTCAAACATTTTATTTTAAAGCAAATTTTTGTTGAAGATTATTTATATCCAACTCTATAACTCGCTTATGGTTGGTCTTACCAAAGAAATGCAAACAACTATTTTGTAGGAAATTTTATCAGCTTTAATTTTAGTAAAAAGATAAAAATTTATAGGAGTAACTGTTTTCGAGATATAAGCAAGAAACCAAAACACTGTTATCTTAATTAAGCGTTTGCATATAAGCAAATTTAGTACTATTAGTATTATTATCATTAATGTTATTGTTATTAATATGACGACTAAAGACGACTCTGAAACCTTTAGTGACTTTTATGTCTTTTTCTTTTTCCTCTACTAAAGTGTTAGACACAATTAAATTAGTTTAATTTCAGTTTTTCAAACATTTTATTTTAAAGCAAATTTTTGTTAAATATTATTTATATCCAACTCTATAACTCGCTTATGGTTGGTCCTACAAGAAAAATGCAAATAAGGATTTTGTAGGAAATCTTATCAGCTTTAATTTTGAAATAAAGATAAAAATTGATAGGAGTAACAGTTTTCGAGATATAAGCAAAAAACCAATAAGAAAACTGTAACTGTTACTGAACAAAAATGTAATTCAGTTTTCAATGTTTGAGACGAAGACGAAAATGCAGCATTTAAAATCGACTCTGAAGACTTCAGTGACTTTTATGTCACCTCCTTTTTCTTCTAATAAACTATTGGACCCAATAAATTAAGTGTATTTTAAATCCCAAGACATTTTCTGTTAAAACACTTTTTTTTTAAATATTAATTATTTTCAAACTTATATCTCGCTTATGGTTAGTCCTACATGAAAAATGCAAATACGTATTTTGTAGGAAATTTTATCAGCTTTAATTTTAGTGAAAAGATAAAAATTGATAGGAGTAACTGTTTTTGAGATATAAGCAAGAAACCAAAAAACGGTTACCTTAATTAAGGGCTTACATATAAGCAAATTTAGTACTAAAAACCACTCTGAAGACTTTGGTGACTTTTATGTCACCTCCTTTTTCTTCTAATAAAGTATTGAACCCACTAAATTAAGTGTGTTTTAAATCACAAGACATTTTCTGTTAAAGCACTTTTTCTTTAAATATTAATTATTTTCAAACTTATATCTCGCTTATGGTTAGTTCTACATAAAAAATGCAAATAGCTATTTTGTAGGAAATTTTATCAGCTTTAATTTTAGTAAAAAGATAAAAATTAATAGGAGTAACTGTTTTCGAGATATAAGCAAGAAACTGTTATCTTAATTAAGCGCTTGCATATAAGCAAATTTAGTAATATTAGTATTATTATTATTAATGTTATTGTTATTAATATGACGATTAAAAACGACTCTCAAAACTTTGGTGACTTTTATGTCTTCTCCTTTTTCCTATACTAAAGTGTTAGACTCAAATTATTTAGTTTAATTTCGGTTTTTCAAACATTTTATTTTAAAGCAAATTTTTGTTAATGATTATTTATATCCAACACTATAACTCGCTTATGGTTGGTCTTACAAAAAAAATGCAAATAACTATTTTGTAGGAAATTTTATCAGCTTTAATTTTGAAAGAAAGATAAAAATTGATAAGAGTAATTGTTTTCGAGATATAAGCAAAAAACCAAAGTGAAAACTGTTACAGTTACTGAACAAAAATGTAATTCAGTTTTCATTGTTTGAGACGAAGACGAAAATGCAGCATTTAAAAACGACTCTTAAAACTTTAGTGACTTTTATGTCACCTCCCTTTTCTTCTAATAAAGTATTGGACCCAATAAATTAAGTGTATTATAAATCACACGACATTTTCTGTCAAACACTTTTTTTTTAAATATTAATTATTTTCAAACTTAAATCTCGCTTATGGTTAGTCCTACATAAAAAATGCAAATAACTATTTTGTAGGAAATTTTATCAGCTTTAATTTTTGTAAAATGATAAAAATTGATAGGAGTAACTGTTTTCGAGATATAAGCAAGAAACTGTTGCCTTAATTAAGCGCTTGCATATAAGCAAATTTAGTAATATTAGTATTATTATTATTATTAATGTTATTGTTATTAATATGACGATTAAAAACGACTCTCAAGACTTTGGTGACTTTTATGTCTTCTCCTTTTTCCTCTACTAATGTGTTAGTCTTAATTAATTTAGTTTAATTTCGGATTATCAAACATTTTATTTTAAAGCAAATTTTTGTTAAAGATTATCTATATCCAACTCTATCACTCGCTTATGGTTGGTCTTACAAAAAAAATGCAATTAACTATTTTGTAGGAAATTTTATCAGCTTTAATTTTGAAAAAAAGGTAAAAATTGATAGAAGTAACTGGTTTCGAGATATAAGCAAAAAACCAATAAGAAAACTGTAACTGTTACTGATCAAAAATGTAATTCAGTTTTCAATATTTGAGACTAAGACGAAAATGCAGCATTTAAAAACAACTCTGAAAACTTCAGTGACTATTATGTCACCATTTTTTTCTTCTAATAAAGTATTGGACCCATTAAATTAAGTGTATTTTAAATCACAAGACATTTTCTGTTAAAGCAATTTTTTTTTAAATATTAATTATTTACAAACTTATATCTCGCTTATGGTTAGTCCTACATAAAAAATGCAAATAACTATTTTGTAGGAAATTTTATCAGCTTTAATTTTAGTGAAAAGATAAAAATTGATAGGAGTAACTGTTTTCGAGATATAAGCAAGAAACCAAAAAACTGTTACCTTAATTAAGGGCTTACATATAAGCAAATTTAGTACTAAAAACAACTCTGAAAACTTTGGTGACTTTTATGTCACCTCCTTTTTCTTCTAATAAAGTATTGGACCCATTAAATTAAGTGTATTTTAAATCACAAGACATTTTCTGTTAAAGCACTTTTTCTTTAAATATTAATTATTTTCAAACTTATATCTTGCTTATGGTTAGTTCTACATAAAAAATGCAAATAACTATTTTGTAGGAAATTTTATAAGCTTTAATTTTAGTAAAAAGATAAAAATTGATAGGAGTAACTGTTTTCGAGATATAAGCAAGAAACTGTTACCTTAATTAAGCGCTTGCATATAAGCAAATTTAGTACTATTAGTATTATTATTATTAATGTTATTGTTATTAATATGACGACTAAAGACGACTCTAAAACCTTTAGTGACTTTTATGTCTTTTTCTTTTTCCTCTACTAAAGTGTTAGACACAATTAATTTAGTTTAATTGCAGTATTTCAAACATTTTATTTTAAAGCAAATTTTTGTTAAATATTATTTATATCCATCTCTATAACTCGCTTATGCTTGGTCCTACAAAAAAAATGCAAATACCTATTTTGTAGGAAATTTTATCAGCTTTAATTTTAGTAAAAAGATAAAAATTGATAGGAGTAACTGTTTTCGAGATATAAGCAAAAAACCAAAAAACTGTTACCTTAATAAAGCGCTTTCATATAAGCAAATTTAGTACTATTAGTATTATTATTATTAATGTTATTGTTATTAAAATGACGACTAAAAAAGACTCTAAAGACTTTGGTGACTTTTATGTCTTCTCCTTTTTCCTATACTAAAGTGTTAGACTCAATTAATTTAGTTTAATTTCGGTTTTTCAAACATTTTATTTTAAAGCAAATTTTTGTTGAAGATTATTTATATCCAACTCTATAACTCGCTTATGGTTGGTCTTACAAAAAAAATGCAAATAACTATTTTGTAGGAAATTTTATCAGCTTTAATTTTAGTAAAAAGATAAAAATTGACAGGAGTAACTGTTTTCGAGATATAAGCAAGAAACCAAAACACTGTTACCTTAATTAAGCGTTTGCATATAAGCAAATTTAGTACTATTAGTATTATTATTATTAATGTTATTGTTATTAATATGACGACTAAAGACGACTCTGAAACCTTTAGTGACTTTTATGTCTTTTTCTTTTTCCTCTACTAAAGTGGTAGACACAATTAAACTAGTTTAATTTCAGTTTTTCAAACATTTTATTTTAAAGCAAATTTTTGTTAAATATTATTTATATCCAACTCTATAACTCGCTTATGGTTGGTCCTACAAGAAAAATGCTAATAACGATTTTGTAGGAAATTTTATCAGCTTTAATTTTGAAAGAAAGATAAAAATTGATAGGAGTAACAGTTTTCAAGATATAAGCAAAAAACCAATAAGAAAACTGTAACTGTTACTGAACAAAAATGTAATTCAGTTTTCAATGTTTGAGACGAAGACGAAAATGCAGCATTTAAAATCGACTCTGAAGACTTCAGTGACTTTTATGTCACCTCCTTTTTCTTCTAATAAAGTATTGGACCCAATAAATTAAGTGTATTTTAAATCACAAGACATTTTCTGTTAAAGCACTTTTTTTAAATATTAGTTATTTTCAAACTTATATCTCGCTTATGGTTAGTCCTACATGAAAAATGCAAATTACTATTTTGTAGGAAATTTTATCAGCTTTAATTTTAGTAAAAGATAAAAATTGATAGGAGTAACTGTTTTCGAGATATAAGCAAGAAACCAAAACACTGTTACCTTAATTAAGCGTTTGCATATAAGCAAATTTAGTACTATTAGTATTATTATCATTAATGTTATTGTTATTAATATGACGACTAAAGACGACTCTGAAACTTTTAGTGACTTTTATGTCTTTTTCTTTTTCCTCTACTAAAGTGTTAGATCCAATTAAATTAGTTTAATTTCAGTTTTTCAAACATTTTATTTTAAAGCAAATTTTTGTTAAATATTATTTATATCCAACTCTATAACTCGCTTATGGTTGGTCCTACATAAAAAATGCAAATAACGATTTTGTAGGAAATTTTATCAACTTTAATTTTGAAATAAAGATAAAAATTGATAGGAGTAACAGTTTTCGAGATATAAGCAAAAAACCAATAAGAAAACTGTAACTGTTACTGAACAAAAATGTAATTCAGTTTTCAATGTTTGAGACGAAGACGAAAATGCAGCATTTAAAATCGACTCTGAAGACTTCAGTGACTTTTATGTCACCTCCTTTTTCTTCTAATAAACTATTGGACCCAATAAATTAAGTGTATTTTAAATCCCAAGACATTTTCTGTTAAAACACTTTTTTTTAAATATTAGTTATTTTCAAACTTATATCTCGCTTATGGTTAGTCCTACATGAAAAATGCAAATTACTATTTTGTAGGAAATTTTATCAGCTTTAATTTTAGTAAAAAGATAAAAATTGATAGTAGTAACTGTTTTCGAGATATAAGCAAGAAACCAAAAAACTGTTAACTTAATAAAGCGCTTGCATATAAGCTAATTTAGTACTAAAAACAACTCTGAAGATTTTGGTGACTTTATGTCTTCTCCTTTTTCCTCTACTAAAGTGTTAGACCCAATTAATTTAGTTTAATATCGGTTTTTCAAACATTTTATTTTAAAGCAAATTTTTGTTAAAGATTATTTATATCCAACTCTATAACTCGCTTATGGTTGGTCCTACATGAAAAATGCAAATAACGATTTTGTAGGAAATTTTATCAGCTTTAATTTTGAAATAAAGATAAAAATTGATAGGAGTAACAGTTTTCGAGATATAAGCAAAAAACCAATAAGAAAACTGTAACTGTTACTGAACAAAAATGTAATTCAGTTTTCAATGTTTGAGACGAAGACGAAAATGCAGCATTTAAAATCGACTCTGAAGACTTCAGTGACTTTTATGTCACCTCCTTTTTCTTCTAATAAAGTATTGGACCCAATAAATTAAGTGTATTTTAAATCACAAAACATTTTCTGTTAAAGCACTTTTTTTTAAATATTAGTTATTTTCAAACTTATATCTCGCTTATGGTTAGTCCTACATGAAAAATGCAAATTACTATTTTGTAGAAAATTTTATCAGCTTTAATTTTAGTAAAAAGATAAAAATTGATAGTAGTAACTGTTTTCGAGATATAAGCAAGAAACCAAAAAACTGTTACGCGTTTGCGTATAAGCAAATTTAGTACTATTAGTATTATTATTATTAATGTTATTGTTATTAATATGACGATTAAAGACGACTCTGAAACCTTTAGTGACTTTTATGTCTTCTTCTTTTTCCTCTACTAAAGTGTTAGACACAATTAATTTAGTTTAATTTCAGTATTTCAAACATTTTATCCTACAAAATAGTTGTTTGCATTTTTCTTGTAGGACCAACCATAAGCGAGTTATAGAGTTGGATATAATAAATATTTAACAAAAATTTGCTTTAAATAAAATGTTTGAAAAACCGAAATTAAACTAAATTAATTGAGTCTAACACTTTAGTAGAGAAAAAAGAAAAAGACATAAAAGTCACCAAAGTCTTCAGAATCGTTTTTAGTCGTCATATTAATAACAATAACATTATTAATAATAATACTAATAGTACTAAATCTGCTTATATGCAAGCGCTTTATTAAGGTAACAGTTTTTTGGTTTCTTGCTTATATCTCGAAAACAGTTACTCCTATCAATTTTTATCTTTTTTTCAAAATTAAAGCTGATAAAATTTCCTACAAAATAGTTATTTGCATTTTTCTTGTAGGACCAACCATAAGCGAGTTATAGAGTTGGATATAAATAATATTTAACAAAAATTTGCTTTAAAATAAAATGTTTGAAAAACTGAAATTAAACTAATTTAATTGTGTCTAACACTTTAGTAGAGGAAAAAGAAGAAGACATAAAAGTCACTAAAGGTTTCAAAGTTGTCTTTAATCGTCATATTAATAACAATAACATTAATAATAATAATACTAATAGTACTAAATTTGCTTATATGCAAACGCTTAATTAAGGTAACAGTGTTTTGGTTTCTTGCTCATATCTCGAAAACAGTTACTCCTATCAATTTTTATCTCTTTACTAAAATTCAAGCTGATAAAATTTCCTACAAAATATTTATTTGCATTTTTTATGTAGGACTAACCATAAGCGAGATATAAGATTGAAAATAATTAATATTTAAAAAAGAAGTGCTTTAACAGAAAATGTCTTGTGATTTAAAATACACTTAATTTATTAGGTCCAATACTTTATTAGAAAAAAAGGGGGTGACATATAAGTCACTGAAGTCTTCAGAGTCGATTTTAAATGCTGCATTTTCGTCTTCGTCTCAAACATTGAAAACTGAATTATATTTTTGTTCTGAAACGGTAACAGTTTTTACTTTGGTTTTTTGCTTATATCTCGAAAACAGTTACTCCTATCAATTTTTATCTTTCTTTCAAAATTAAAGCTGATAACATTTCCTACAAAATAGTTATATGCATTTTTCTTGTAGGACCAACCATAAGCGAGTTATAAAGTTGGATATAAATAATATTTAACAAAAACTTGCTTAAAAATAAAATGTTTGAAATACTGAAATTAAACTAAATTAATTGTGTCTAACACTTTAGTTGAGAAAAAAGAAAAAGACATAAAAGTCACCAAAGTCTTCAAAATCGTTTTTAGTCGTCATATTAATAACAATAACATTAACAATAATAATACTAATAGTACTAAATCTGCTTATATGCAAGCGCTTTATTAAGGTAACAGTTTTTTGGTTTCTTGCTTATATCTCGAAAACAGTTACTCCTATGAATTTTTGTCTTTTTTTCAAAATTAAAGCTGATAAAATTTACTACAAAATAGTTATTTGCATTTTTCTTGTAGGACTAACCATAAGCGAGTTATAGAGTTGGATATAAATAATTTTTAACAAAAATTTGCTTTAAAATAAAATGTTTGAAAAACTGAAATTAAACTAATTTAATTGTGTCTAACACTTTAGTAGAGGAAAAAGGAAAAGACATAAAAGTCACTAAAGGTTTAAGAGTTGTCTTTAGTTGTCATATTAATAACAATAACATTAATAATAATAATACTAATAGTACTAAATTTGCTTATATGCAAACGCTTAATTAAGGTAACAGTGTTTTGGTTTCTTGCTTATATCTCGAAAACAGTTACTCCTATCAATTTTTATCTTTTTACTAAAATTCAAGCTGATAAAATTTCCTATAAAATAGTTATTTGCATTTTTCATGTAGGACTAACCATAAGCGAGATATATGATTGAAAATAATTAATATTTAAAAAAAAAGTGCTTTAACAGAAAATGTCTTGTGATTTAAAATACACTTAATTTATTGGGTCCAATACTTTATTAGAAGAAAAAGGAAGTGACATAAAAATCACTGAAGTCTTCAGAGTCGTTTTTAAATGCTGCAGTTTCGTCTTCGTCTCAAACATTGAAAACTGAATTACATTTTTGTTCAGTAACAGTCACAGTTTTCCTATTGGTTTTTTGCTTATATCTCGAAAACAGTTACTCCTATCAATTTTTATCTTTCTGTCAAAATTAAAGCTGATAAAATTTCCTACAAAATAAATATTTGCATTTTTCTTGTAGGACCAACCATAAGCGAGTTATAGAGTTGGATATAAATAATATTTAACAAAAATTTGCTTTAAAATAAAATGTTTGAAAAACTGAAATTAAACTAATTTAATTGTGTCTAACACTTTAGTAAAGGAAAAAGAAGAAGACATAAAAGTCACTAAAGGTTTCAAAGTTGTCTTCAATCGTCATATTAATAACAATAACATTAATAATAATAATACTAATAGTACTAAATTTGCTTATATGCAAACGCTTAATTAAGGTAACAGTGTTTTGGTTTCTTGCTCATATCTCGAAAACAGTTACTCCTATCAATTTTTATCTCTCTTTCAAAATTAAAGCTGATAACATTTCCTACAAAATAGTTATTTGCATTTTTCTTGTGGGACCAACCATAAGCGAGTTATAAAGTTGGATATAAATAATATTTAACAAAAACTTGCTTAAAAATAAAATGTTTGAAATACTGAAATTAAACTAAATTAATTGTGTCTAACACTTTAATAGAGAAAAAAGAAAAAGACATAAAAGTCACCAAAGTCTTCAGAATCGTTTTTAGTCGTCATATTAATAACAATAACATTAATAATAATATTACTAATAGTACTAAATCTGCTTATATGCAAGCGCTTTATTAAGGTAACAGTTTTTTGGTTTGTTGCTTATATCTCGAAAACAGTTACTCCTATGAATTTTTGTCTTTTTTTCAAAATTAAAGCTGATAAAATTTCCTACAAAATAGTTATTTGCATTTTTTTTGTAGGACCAACCATAAGCGAGTTATAGAGTTGGATATAAATACTTTTTAACAAAAATTTGCTTTAAAATAAAATGTTTGAAAAACTGAAATTAAACTAATTTAATTGTGTCTAACACTTTAGTAGAGGAAAAAGGAAAAGACATAAAAGTCACTAAAGGTTTCAGAGTTGTCTTTAGTTGTCATATTAATAACAATAACATTAATAATAATAATACTAATAGTACTAAATTTGCTTATATGCAAACGCTTAATTAAGGTAACAGTGTTTTGGTTTCTTGCTTATATCTCGAAAACAGTTACTCCTATCAATTTTTATCTTTTTACTAAAATTCAAGCTGATAAAATTTCCTATAAAATAGTTATTTGCATTTTTCATGTAGGGCTAACCATAAGCGAGATATATGATTGAAAATAATTAATATTTAAAAAAAAAGTGCTTTAACAGAAAATGTCTTGTGATTTAAAATACACTTAATTTATTGGGTCCAATACTTTATTAGAAGAAAAAGGAAGTGACATAAAAGTCACTGAAGTCTTCAGAGTCGTTTTTAAATGCTGCAGTTTCGTCTTCGTCTCAAACATTGAAAACTGAATTACATTTTTGTTCAGTAACAGTCACAGTTTTCTTATTGGTTATTTAACAAAAACTTGCTTAAAAATAAAATGTTTGAAATACTGAAATTAAACTAAATTAATTGTGTCTAACACTTTAGTAGAGAAAAAAGAAAAAGACATAAAAGTCACCAAAGTCTTCAGAATCGTTTTTAGTCGTCATATTAATAACAATAACATTAATAATAATAATACTAATAGTACTAAATCTGCTTATATGCAAGCGCTTTATTAAGGTAACAGTTTTTTGGTTTCTTGCTTATATCTCGAAAACAGTTACTCCTATGAATTTTTATCTTTCTGTCAAAATTAAAGCTGATAAAATTTCCTACAAAATAGTTATTTGCATTTTTCTTGTAGGACCAACCATAAGCGAGTTATAGAGTTGGATATAAATAATATTTAACAAAAATTTGCTTTAAAATAAAATGTTTGAAAAACTGAAATTAAACTAATTTAATTGTGTCTAACACTTTAGTAGAGGAAAAAGAAGAAGACATAAAAGTCACTAAAGGTTTCAAAGTTGTCTTTAATCGTCATATTAATAATAATAACATTAATAATAATAATACAAATAGTACTAAATTTGCTTATATGCAAACGCTTAATTAAGGTAACAGTGTTTTGGTTTCTTGCTCATATCTCGAAAACAGTTACTCCTATCAATTTTTATCTTTTTACTAAAATTCAAGCTGATAAAATTTCCTACAAAATAGTTATTTGCATTTTTTATGTAGGACTAACCATAAGCGAGATATAAGATTGAAAATAATTAATATTTAAAAAAGAAGTGCTTTAACAGAAAATGTCTTGTGATTTAAAATACACTTAATTTATTAGGTTCAATACTTTATTAAAAAAAAAGGGGGTGACATATAAGTCACTGAAGTCTTCAGAGTCGATTTTAAATGCTGCATTTTCGTCTTCGTCTCAAACATTGAATACTGAATTACATTTTTGTTCTGAAACGGTAACAGTTTTTACTTTGGTTTTTTGCTTATATCTCGAAAACAGTTACTCCTATCAATTTTTATCTTTCTTTCAAAATTAAAGCTGATAACATTTCCTACAAAATAGTTATTTGCATTTTTCTTGTAAGACCAACCATAAGCGAGTTATAAAGTTGGATATAAATAATATTTAACAAAAACTTGCTTAAAAATAAAATGTTTGAAATACTGAAATTAAACTAAATTAATTGTGTCTAACACTTTAGTAGAGAAAAAAGAAAAAGACATAAAAGTCACCAAAGTCTTCAGAATCGTTTTTAGTCGTCATATTAATAACAATAACATTAATAATAATAATACTAATAGTACTAAATCTGCTTATATGCAAGCGCTTTATTAAGGTATCAGTTTTTTGGTTTCTTGCTTATATCTCGAAAACAGTTACTCCTATGAATTTTTGTCTTTCTTTCAAAATTAAAGCTGATAAAATATTCTACAAAATAGTTATTTGCATTTTTCTTGTAGGACCAACCATAAGCGAGTTATAGAGTTGGATATAAATAATATTTAACAAAAATTTGCTTTAAAATAAAATGTTTGAAAAACGGAAATTAAACTAATTTAACTGTGTCTAACGCTTTAGTAGAGAAAAAAGGAAAAGACATAAAAGTCACTAAAGGTTTCAGAGTTGTCTTTAGTTGTTATATTAATAACAATAACATTAATAATAATAATACTAATAGTACTAAATTTGCTTATATGCAAACGCTTAATTAAGGTAACAGTGTTTTGGTTTCTTGCTTATATCTCGAAAACAGTTACTCCTATCAATTTTTATCTTTTTACTAAAATTCAAGCTAATAAATTTTCCTACAAAATAGTTATTTGCATTTTTCATGCAGGACTAACCATAAGCGAGATATATGATTGAAAATAATTAATATTTAAAAAAGAAGTGCTTTAACAGAAAATGTCTTGTGATTTAAAATACACTTAATTTATTGGGTCCAATACTTTATTAGAAGAAAAAGGAAGTGACATAAAAGTCACTGAAGTCTTCAGAGTCGTTTTTAAATGCTGCAGTTTCGTCTTCGTCTCAAACATTGAAAACTGAATTACATTTTTGTTCAGTAACAGTCACAGTTTTCTTATTGGTTTTTTGCTTATATCTCGAAAACAGTTACTCCTATCAATTTTTATCTTTCTGTTAAAATTAAAGCTGATAAAATTTCCTACAAAATAGTTATTTGCATTTTTCTTGTAGGACCAACCATAAGCGAGTTATAGAGTTGGATATAAATAATATTTAACAAAAATTTGCTATAAAATAAAATGTTTGAAAAACTGAAATTAAACTAATTTAATTGTGTCTAACACTTTAGTAGAGGAAAAAGAAGAAGACATAAAAGTCACTAAAGGTTTCAAAGTTGTCTTTAATCGTCATATTAATAACAATAACATTAATAATAATAATACTAATAGTACTAAATTTGCTTATATGCAAACGCTTAATTAAGGTAACAGTGTTTTGGTTTCTTGCTCATATCTCGAAAACAGTTACTCCTATCAATTTTTATCTTTTTACTAAAATTCAAGCTGATAAAATTTCCTACAAAATAGTTATTTGCATTTTTTATGTAGGACTAACCATAAGCGAGATATAAGATTGAAAATAATTAATATTTAAAAAAGAAGTGCTTTAACAGAAAATGTCTTGTGATTTAAAATACACTTAATTTATTAGGTCCAATACTTTATTAAAAAAAAAAGGGGGTGACATATAAGTCACTGAAGTCTTCAGAGTCAATTTTAAATGCTGCATTTTCGTCTTCGTCTCAAACATTGAATACTGAATTACATTTTTGTTCTGAAACGGTAACAGTTTTTACTTTCGTTTTTTGCTTATATCTCGAAAACAGTTACTCCTATCAATTTTTATCTTTTTACTAGAATTCAAGCTGATAAAATTTCCTACAAAATAGTTATTTGCATTTTTCTTGTAGGACTAACCATAAGCGAGTTATAGAGTTGGATATAAATAATATTTAACAAAAATTTGCTTTAAAATAAAATGTTTGAAAAACTGAAATTAAACTAATTTAATTGTGTCTAACACTTTAGTAGAGGAAAAAGAAGAAGACATAAAAGTCACTAAAGGTTTCAAAGTTGTCTTTAATCGTCATATTAATAACAATAACATTAATAATAATAATACTAATAGTACTAAATTTGCTTATATGCAAACGCTTAATTAAGGTAACAGTGTTTTGGTTTCTTGCTCATATCTCGAAAACAGTTACTCCTATCAATTTTTATCTTTTTACTAAAATTCAAGCTAATAAATTTTCCTACAAAATAGTTATTTGCATTTTTCATGCAGGACTAACCATAAGCGAGATATATGATTGAAAATAATTAATATTTAAAAAAGAAGTGCTTTAACAGAAAATGTCTTGTGATTTAAAATACACTTAATTTATTGGGTCCAATACTTTATTAGAAGAAAAAGGAAGTGACATAAAAGTCACTGAAGTCTTCAGAGTCGTTTTTAAATGCTGCAGTTTCGTCTTCGTCTCAAACATTGAAAACTGAATTACATTTTTGTTCAGTAACAGTCACAGTTTTCTTATTGGTTTTTTGCTTATATCTCGAAAACAGTTACTCCTATCAATTTTTATCTTTCTTTCAAAATTAAAGCTGATAACATTTCCTACAAAATAGTTATTTGCATTTTTCTTGTAAGACCAACCATAAGCGAGTTATAAAGTTGGATATAAATAATATTTAACAAAAACTTGCTTAAAAATAAAATGTTTGAAATACTGAAATTAAACTAAATTAATTGTGTCTAACACTTTAGTAGAGAAAAAAGAAAAAGACATAAAAGTCACCAAAGTCTTCAGAATCGTTTTTAGTCGTCATATTAATAACAATAACATTAATAATAATAATACTAATAGTACTAAATCTGCTTATATGCAAGCGCTTTATTAAGGTAACAGTTTTTTGGTTTCTTGCTTATATCTCGAAAACAGTTACTCCTATGAATTTGTGTCTTTCTTTCAAAATTAAAGCTGATAAAATATTCTACAAAATAGTTATTTGCATTTTTCTTGTAGGACCAACCATAAGCGAGTTATAGAGTTGGATATAAATAATATTTAACAAAAATTTGCTTTAAAATAAAATGTTTGAAAAACTGAAATTAAACTAATTTAATTGTGTCTAACACTTTAGTAGAGAAAAAAGAAGAAGACATAAAAGTCACTAAAGGTTTCAAAGTTGTCTTTAATCGTCATATTAATAACAATAACATTAATAATAATAATACTAATAGTACTAAATTTGCTTATATGCAAACGCTTAATTAAGGTAACAGTGTTTTGGTTTCTTGCTCATATCTCGAAAACAGTTACTCCTATCAATTTTTATCTTTTTACTAAAATTCAAGCTGATAAAATTTCCTACAAAATAGTTATTTGCATTTTTTATGTAGGACTAACCATAAGCGAGATATAAGATTGAAAATAATTAATATTTAAAAAAGAAGTGCTTTAACAGAAAATGTCTTGTAATTTAAAACACACTTAATTTATTAGGTCCAATACTTTATTAAAAAAAAAAGGGGGTGACATATAAGTTACTGAAGTCTTCAGGGTCGATTTTAATTGCTGCATTTTCGTCTTCGTCTCAAACATTGAAAACTGAATTACATTTTTGTTCTTAAACGGTAACAGTTTTTACTTTGGTTTTTTGCTTATATCTCGAAAACAGTTACTCCTATCAATTTTTATCTTTCTTTCAAAATTAAAGCTAATAACATTTCCTACAAAATAGTTATTTGCATTTTTCTTGTAGGACCAACCATAAGCGAGTATAGAGTTGGATATAAATAATATTTAACAAAAATTTGCTTTAAAATAAAATGTTTGAAAAACTGAAATTAAACTAAATTAATTGTGTCTAACACTTTAGTAGAGAAAAAAGAAAAAGACATAAAAGTCACCAAAGTCTTCAGAATCGTTTTTAGTCGTCATATTAATAACAATAACATTAATAATAATAATACTAATAGTACTAAATCTGCTTATATGCAAGCGCTTTATTAAGGTAACAGTTTTTTGGTTTCTTGCTTATATCTCGAAAACAGTTACTCCTATGAATTTTTGTCTTTTTTTCAAAATTAAAGCTGATAAAATATTCTACAAAATAGTTATTTGCATTTTTCTTGTAGGACCAACCATAAGCGAGTATAGAGTTGGATATAAATAATATTTAACAAAAATTTGCTTTAAAATAAAATGTTTGAAAAACTGAAATTAAACTAATTTAACTGTGTCTAACACTTTAGTAGAGAAAAAAGGAAAAGACATAAAAGTCACTAAAGGTTTCAGAGTTGTCTTTAGTTGTCATATTAATAACAATAACATTAATAATAATAATACTAATAGTACTAAATTTGCTTATATGCAAACGCTTAATTAAGGTAACAGTGTTTTGGTTTCTTGCTTATATCTCGAAAACAGTTACTCCTATCAATTTTTATCTTTTTACTAAAATTCAAGCTGATAAAATTTCCTACAAAATAGTTATTTGCATTTTTCATGTAGGACTAACCATAAGCGAGATATATGATTGAAAATAATTAATATTTAAAAAAAAAGTGCTTTAACAGAAAATGTCTTGTGATTTAAAATACACTTAATTTATTGGGTCCAATACTTTATTAGAAGAAAAAGGAAGTGACATAAAAATCACTGAAGTCTTCAGAGTCGTTTTTAAATGCTGCAGTTTCGTCTTCGTCTCAAACATTGAAAACCGAATTACATTTTTGTTCAGTAACAGTCACAGTTTTCTTATTGGTTTTTTGCTTATATCTCGAAAACAGTTACTCCTATCAATTTTTATCTTTTTTTCAAAATTAAAGCTGATAAAATTTCCTACAAAATAGTTATTTGCATTTTTCTTGTAGGACCAACCATAAGCGAGTTATAGAGTTGGATATAAATAATATTTAACAAAAATTTGCTTTAAAATAAAATGTTTGAAAAACTGAAATTAAACTAATTTAATTGTGTCTAACACTTTAGTAGAGGAAAAAGAAGAAGACAAGAAAGACAAAAATTCATAGGAGTAACTGTTTTCGAGATATAAGCAAGAAACCAAAAAACTGTTACCTTAATAAAGCGCTTGCATATAAGCAGATTTAGTACTATTAGTATTATTATTATTAATGTTATTGTTATTAATATGACGACTAAAAACGATTCTGAAGACTTTGGTGACTTTTATGTCTTTTTCTTTTTTCTCTACTAAAGTGTTAGACACAATTAATTTAGTTTAATTTCAGTATTTCAAACATTTTATTTTTAAGCAAGTTTTTGTTAAATATTATTTATATCCAACTTTATAACTCGCTTATGGTTGGTCCTACAAGAAAAATGCAAATAACTATTTTGTAGGAAATGTTATCAGCTTTAATTTTGAAAGAAAGATAAAAATTGATAGGAGTAACTGTTTTCGAGATATAAGCAAAAAACCAAAGTAAAAACTGTTACCGTTTCAGAACAAAAATGTAATTCAGTTTTCAATGTTTGAGACGAAGACGAAAATGCAGCATTTAAAATCGACTCTGAAGACTTCAGTGACTTATATGTCACCCCCTTTTTTTTTAATAAAGTATTGGACCTAATAAATTAAGTGTATTTTAAATCACAAGACATTTTCTGTTAAAGCACTTCTTTTTTAAATATTAATTATTTTCAATCTTATATCTCGCTTATGGTTAGTCCTACATAAAAAATGCAAATAACTATTTTGTAGGAAATTTTATCAGCTTCAATTTTAGTAAAAAAATAAAAATTGATAGGAGTAACTGTTTTCGAGATATGAGCAAGAAACCAAAACACTGTTACCTTAATTAAGCGTTTGCATATAGGCAAATTTAGTACAATTAGTATTATTATTATTAATGTTATTGTTATTAATATGACGATTAAAGACAACTTTGAAACCTTTAGTGACTTTTATGTCTTCTTCTTTATCCTCTACTAAAGTGTTAGACACAATTAAATTAGTTTAATTTCAGTTTTTCAAACATTTTATTTTAAAGCAAATTTTTGTTAAATATTATTTATATCCAACTCTATAACTCGCTTATGGTTGGTCCTACAAGAAAAATGCAAATAACTATTTTGTAGGAAATTTTATCAGCTTTAATTTTGACAGAAAGATAAAAATTGATAGGAGTAAATGTTTTCGAGATATAAGCAAAAAACCAATAAGAAAACTGTGACTGTTACTGAACAAAAATGTAATTCAGTTTTCAATGTTTGAGACGAAGACGAAACTGCAGCATATAAAAACGACTCTGAAGACTTCAGTGACTTTTATGTCACTTCCTTTTTCTTCTAATAAAGTATTAGACCCAATAAATTAAGTGTATTTTAAATCACAAGACATTTTCTGTTAAAGCACTTTTTTTTTAAATATTAATTATTTTCAATCATATATCTCGCTTATGGTTAGTCCTACATGAAAAATGCAAATAACTATTTTGTAGGAAATTTTATCAGCTTGAATTTTAGTAAAAAGATAAAAATTGATAGGAGTAACTGTTATCGAGGTATAAGCAAGAAACCAAAACACTGTTACCTTAATTAAGCGTTTGCATATAAGCAAATTTAGTACTATTAGTATTATTATTATTAATGTTATTGTTATTAATATGACAACTAAAGACAACTCTGAAACCTTTAGTGACTTTTATGTCTTTTCCTTTTTCCTCTACTAAAGTGTTAGACACAATTAAATTAGTTTAATTTCAGTTTTTCAAACATTTTATTTTAAAGCAAATTTTTGTTAAATATTATTTATATCCAACTCTATAACTCGTTTATGGTTGGTCCTACAAGAAAAATGCAAATAACTATTTTGTAGGAAATTTTATCAGCTTTAATTTTGAAAAAAAGACAAAAATTCATAGGAGTAACTGTTTTCGAGATATAAGCAAGAAACCAAAAAACTGTTACCTTAATAAAGCGCTTGCATATAAGCAGATTTAGTACTATTAGTATTATTATTATTAATGTTATTGTTATTAATATGACGACTAAAAACGATTCTGAAGACTTTGGTGACTTTTATGTCTTTTTCTTTTTTCTCTACTAAAGTGTTAGACACAATTAATTTAGTTTAATTTCAGTATTTCAAACATTTTATTTTTAAGCAAGTTTTTGTTAAATATTATTTATATCCAACTTTATAACTCGCTTATGGTTGGTCCTACAAGAAAAATGCAAATAACTATTTTGTAGGAAATGTTATCAACTTTAATTTTGAAAGAAAGATAAAAATTGATAGGAGTAACTGTTTTCGAGATATAAGCAAAAAACCAAAGTAAAAACTGTTACCGTTTCAGAACAAAAATGTAATTCAGTTTTCAATGTTTGAGACGAAGACGAAAATGCAGCATTTAAAATCGACTCTGAAGACTTCAGTGACTTATATGTCACCCCCTTTTTTTTTAATAAAGTATTGAACCTAATAAATTAAGTGTATTTTAAATCACAAGACATTTTCTGTTAAAGCACTTCTTTTTTAAATATTAATTATTTTCAATCTTATATCTCGCTTATGGTTAGTCCTACATAAAAAATGCAAATAACTATTTTGTAGGAAATTTTATCAGCTTGAATTTTAGTAAAAAAATAAAAATTAATTGAAGTAACTGTTTTCGAGATATGAGCAAGAAACCAAAACACTGTTACCTTAATTAAGCGTTTGCATATAAGCAAATTTAGTACAATTAGTATTATTATTATTAATGTTATTGTTATTAATATGACGATTAAAGACAACTTTGAAACCTTTAGTGACTTTTATGTCTTCTTCTTTTTCCTCTACTAAAGTGTTAGACACAATTAAATTAGTTTAATTTCAGTTTTTCAAACATTTTATTTTAAAGCAAATTTTTGTTAAATATTATTTATATCCAACTTTATAACTCGCTTATGGTTGGTCCTACAAGAAAAATGCAAATAACTATTTTGTAGGAAATTTTATCAGCTTTAATTTTGACAGAAAGATAAAAATTGATAGGAGTAACTGTTTTCGAGATATAAGCAAAAAACCAATAAGAAAACTGTGACTGTTACTGAACAAAAATGTAATTCAGTTTTCAATGTTTGAGACGAAGACGAAACTGCAGCATTTAAAAACGACTCTGAAGACTTCAGTGACTTTTATGTCACTTCCTTTTTCTTCTAATAAAGTATTGGACCCAATAAATTAAGTGTATTTTAAATCACAAGACATTTTCTGTTAAAGCACTTTTTTTAAATATTAATTATTTTCAATCATATATCTCGCTTATGGTTAGTCCTACATGAAAAATGCAAATAACTATTTTGTAGGAAATTTTATCAGCTTGAATTTAGTAAAAAGATAAAAATTGATAGGAGTAACTGTTTTCGAGATATAAGCAAGAAACCAAAACACTGTTACCTTAATTAAGCGTTTGCATATAAGCAAATTTAGTACTATTAGTATTATTATTATTAATGTTATTGTTATTAATATGACAACTAAAGACAACTCTGAAACCTTTAGTGACTTTTATGTCTTTTCCTTTTTCCTCTACTAAAGTGTTAGACACAATTAAATTAGTTTAATTTCAGTTTTTCAAACATTTTATTTTAAAGCAAATTTTTGTTAAATATTATTTATATCCAACTCTATAACTCGTTTATGGTTGGTCCTACAAGAAAAATGCAAATAACTATTTTGTAGGAAATTTTATCAGCTTTAATTTTGAAAAAAAGACAAAAATTCATAAAAGTAACTGTTTTCGAGATATAAGCAAAAAACCAAAAAACTGTTACCTTAATAAAGCGCTTGCATATAAGCAGATTTAGTACTATGAGTATTATTATTATTAATGTTATTGTTATTAATATGACGACTAAAAACAATTCTGAAGACTTTGGTGACTTTTATGTCTTTTTCTTTTTTCTCTACTAAAGTGTTAGACACAATTAATTTAGTTTAATTTCAGTATTTCAAACATTTTATTTTTAAGCAAGTTTTTGTTAAATATTATTTATATCCAACTTTATAACTCGCTTATGGTTGGTCCTACAAGAAAAATGCAAATAACTATTTTGTAGGAAATGTTATCAGCTTTAATTTTGAAAAAAAGATAAAAATTGATAGGAGTAACTGTTTTCGAGATATAAGCAAAAAACCAAAGTAAAAACTGTTACCGTTTCAAAACAAAAATGTAATTCAGTTTTCAATGTTTGAGACGAAGACGAAAATGCAGCATTTAAAATCGACTCTGAAGACTTCAGTGACTTATATATCACCCCCTTTTTTTTTAATAAAGTATTGGACCTAATAAATTAAGTGTATTTTAAATCACAAGACATTTTCTGTTAAAGCACTTCTTTTTTAAATATTAATTATTTTCAATCTTATATCTCGCTTATGGTTAGTCCTACATAAAAAATGCAAATAACTATTTTGTAGGAAATTTTATCAGCTTGAATTTTAGTAAAAAAATAAAAATTGATAGGAGTAACTGTTTTCGAGATATGAGCAAGAAACCAAAACACTGTTACCTTAATTAAGCGTTTGCATATAAGCAAATTTAGTACAATTAGTATTATTATTATTAATGTTATTGTTATTAATATGACGATTAAAGACAACTTTGAATCCTTTAGTGACTTTTATGTCTTCTTCTTTTTCCTCTACTAAAGTGTTAAACACAATTAAATTAGTTTAATTTCAGTTTTTCAAACATTTTATTTTAAAGCAAATTTTTGTTAAATATTATTTATATCCAACTCTATAACTCGCTTATGGTTGGTCCTACAAGAAAAATGCAAATAACTATTTTGTAGGAAATTTTATCAGCTTTAATTTTGACAGAAAGATAAAAATTGATAGGAGTAACTGTTTTCGAGATATAAGCAAAAAACCAATAAGAAAACTGTGACTGTTACTGAACAAAAATGTAATTCAGTTTTCAATGTTTGAGACGAAGACGAAACTGCAGCATTTAAAAACGACTCTGAAGACTTCAGTGACTTTTATGTCACTTCCTTTTTCTTTTAATAAAGTATTGGACCCAATAAATTAAGTGTATTTTAAATCACAAGACATTTTCTGTTAAAGCACTTTTTTTTTAAATATTAATTATTTTCAATCATATATCTCGCTTATGGTTAGTCCTACATGAAAAATGCAAATAACTATTTTGTAGGAAATTTTATCAGCTTGAATTTTAGTAAAAAGATAAAAATTGATAGGAGTAACTGTTTTCGAGATATAAGCAAGAAACCAAAACACTGTTACCTTAATTAAGCGTTTGCATATAAGCAAATTTAGTACTATTAGTATTATTATTATTAATGTTATTGTTATTAATATGACAACTAAAGACAACTCTGAAACCTTTAGTGACTTTTATGTCTTTTCCTTTTTTCTCTACTAAAGTGTTAGACACAGTTAAATTAGTTTAATTTCAGTTTTTCAAACATTTTATTTTAAAGCAAATTTTTGTTAAATATTATTTATATCCAACTCTATAACTCGCTTATGGTTGGTCCTACAAGAAAAATGCAAATAACTATTTTGTAGAATATTTTATCAGCTTTAATTTTGAAAGAAAGACAAAAATTCATAGGAGTAACTGTTTTCGAGATATAAGCAAGAAACCAAAAAACTGTTACCTTAATAAAGCGCTTGCATATAAGCAGATTTAGTACTATTAGTATTATTATTATTAATGTTATTGTTTTTAATATGACGACTAAAAACGATTCTGAAGACTTTGGTGACTTTTATGTCTTTTTCTTTTTTCTCTACTAAAGTGGTTATTGTTATTAATATGACGACTAAAGACGACTCTGAAACCTTTAGTGACTTTTATGTCTTTTCCTTTTTCCTCTACTAAAGTGTTAGACACAATTAATTTAGTTTAATTTCAGTTTTTCAAACATTTAATTTTAAAGCAAATTTTTGTTAAAGGTTATTTATATCTAACTCTTTAACTCGCTTACGGTAGGTCCTACAAAAGAAATGCATGTAACTATTTTGTAGGAAATTTTATCAGCTTTAATTTTGAAAGAAAGATAAAAATTGATAAGAGTAAATGTTTTCGAGATATAAGCAAAAAACCAAAGTGAAAACTGTTACAGTTACTGAACAAAAATGTAATTCAGTTTTCAATATTTGAGACGAAGACGAAAATGCATCATTTACAAACGACTCTAAAAACTTCAGTGACATTTCTGTCACCTCCTTTTTCTTCTAATAAAGTATTGGACCCAATAAATTAAGTGTATTTTAAATCACAAGACATTTTCTGTTAAAGCACATTTTTTTTAAATATCAATTATTTTCAAACTTATATCTCGCCCATGGTTAGTCCTACATGAAAAATGTAAATAACTATTTTGTAGGAAATTTTATCAGCTTTAATTTTAGTGAAAAGATAAAAATTGATAGGAGTAACTGTTTTCGAGATATAAGCAAGAAACCAAAAAACTGTTACCTTAATTAAGGGCTTGCATATAAGCAAATTTAGTACTAAAAACAACTCTGAAGACTTTGGTGACTTTTATGTCTTCTTCTTTTTCCTCTACTAAAGTGTTAGACACAATTAATTTAGTTTAATTTCGGTTTTTCAAACATTTTATTTTAAAGCAAATTTTTGTTAAAGATTATTTATATCCAACTCTATAACTCGCTTACGGTTGGTCCTACAAAAAAAATGCGAATAACTATTTTGTAGAAAATTTTATCAGCTTTAATTTTGAAAGAAAGATAAAAATTGATAGGAGTAACTGTTTTCGAGATATAAGCAAAAAACCAATAAGAAAACTGTAACTGTTACTGAACAAAAATGTAATTCAGTTTTCAATGTTCGACTCTGAAGACTTCAGTGACTTTTATGTCTCCTCCATTTTTTTCTAATAAAGTATTGGACCCATTAAATTAAGTGTATTTTAAATCACAAGACATTTTCTGTTAAAGCACTTCTTTTTAAATATTAATTATTTTCAAACTTATATCTCGCTTATGGTTAGTCCTACAAGAAAAATGCAAATTAGTATTTTGTAGGAAATTTTATCAGCTTTAATTTTAGTAAAAAGATAAAAATTGATAGGAG